>NW_028317743.1:170000-222984 GCF_055824585.1 Amblyomma mixtum | reverse complement strand
GGTAGGTAGGCATGCAGGCATGCAGGCATGCAGGCAGGCAGGCAGGCAGGCAGGCAGGCAGGTAGGTAAGCAGTTAGGCAGGTAGGTAAGCAGTTAGGCAGGTTGTCTGGCAGGCAGGCTGGCAGGTAGGTAGGTAGGTAGGTAGGCAGGTAGGTAGGCATGCAGGCATGCAGGCAGGCAGGCAGGCAGGCAGGTAGGTAGGTAGGTAGGTAGGTAGGTAGGCAGGTAGGTAGGTAGGTAGGTAGGTTAAGGTAATGTAGGTAAGTAGGTTAAAGTAAGGTTAAGGTAAGGTAATGTACGTAGGTACATTACCTTACCTTAAGGTAAGGTAGGTAGTAGGTTAAGGTAAAGTAAGGGGTAGGTTAATGTAAGGTAGGTTTGTAGGTTAAGGTAATGTAGGTTAAGGTATTCAAAGGTAAGCTAGGCAGTGCAGGACATGGAAGGCAAGGCAGGTAAGGAAGGCAAGCAGGTAGGTACGCAGGCAGGCAGGTAGGTGGGTAGGCACGTAGGTAGGTAGATCAAGGTAAAAGAGGTAGGTAGGTAGGTTAAGGTAAGGTTAAAGTAAGGTAACGTAGTTAGGTAGGTCAATGTTAGGTAGGTAGGGTAAAGGTAAGGTAGGTGGTAGGTTAAGGTAAAGTAAGGGGGTAGGTTAATGTAAGGTAGGTCGGTAGGTTAAGGTAATTTATAATGTAGGTTAAGGTAAGCAAAGGTAAGCTAGGCAGGGCAAGGTATGGCAGGCAAGGCAGGCAAGGCAGGCAAGCAGGGCAGGTAATGCAAGCAAGGCTGGCAGGTAAGGCAGGTAGCTAAGGTAGGGAGGCAAGGTAGGTAGTAAGATACGTCGTTAAAGTAGGTAGGTAGATGCAGCTGTTGGCGAACTAAGCTCTTTGTGGTCATTGATAAAGCAGCTGCTGAACGCTCTTGACGCCTCCCGCAAAAGAGCCCTAATCTCCATGGATGACCAACTACTTATTGATTCAGGCTAGTACCCCGAATAAATGGGGGAATAAAACCATTATGCCGACTAAATGCCATATATAAGTGAAATTTGAGCTCGAACAATTCGCCGGTTTAGCTGTCAAGAGCGTACTACGGCGGGCGTTCAGTTTCGGAATACCCTATATAGCTTCATACCGCTTCTCACGCGAGATGAGTTGCCTCTTGGGGCAGAACAGGGGATGAAATGTAGTTGGCTTGCAGGGGTACCGTCCCTAAACCCGTGCGAGTTGCATCCTTGCGGAGGACGAGTAACTTCTGGACGTCAGGAGCTCGGATTACTAGGTTTTCAAGTTGGAGCCTTTTAAAGTATCTCGAACCCCTCATCGCACTCGCCTTCATTCCGGCTTGCGTGGAATGAAATGGTGGCCTTGCGGTAGAGCATGCACCTCACATTCGGGAGGGGCTGGGTGCGATCCCCAGTGCTGCCAGGTCCCCACCGGTTTTTTAACGGGTAAATTTCCCTCAGCCTTGTGCTCGACTTTTCCTGGGTGAGATGATGGGAAAAGGTGTCCTATACCAAAGTGATAAGTTTACTGGCCACTGGTTCGCTGCGCCGTCAAGCAAACTGCCTAGTGCAGCGAAAGCCCACTTTTGGCCCTTTTACACTGCAGAGATGGCCTAGTTCTCAGCACCTTCAGCAGGGGGCGCGGGTTTCAATCTTCAGTGCCACAAGGTACCCGCTGGTTTTGCAGTGGGTACAAGCGTTCCCTCATCCTGCTGCTGAGCTTTTCTCGGGGTGTCTGGAGTGCATAAGGAGTGTGTCTTCAGGTAGACTGCAAGTAACGTTATCAAATGGGCGCAGGACGTTGTCCGGCCTTACATGCAATGCAATTTGCGAGTAATAAATGCCATCAACATGCTATTTTCAGGGTGTATACAAGAGAGATGTACTGCGCATTGCTTCAGCAAGGCCTGGGAAAACGAAATGGTGGACCCAAAGTGCATAAACAATGAATGCTATTGTATCCTTAAAACTGGTACGTATTTGCCGCGGCATCTAGCTGCAGGTGACGGCAGAATCGCTTCGCAGCTATAAATCGGTACCTACGCCGACTGCGGATCTGCACGCGGCAGAGGTGTCTAGAAAGGGCTTTTTCTCAAAGAAAACACGCTGTCTACAATGGGCGCCTGATATGCTGCTTAAAAGTTTCGATTTTCCTCTGAAAAGTGTTGAATTGCTCAACGCTAATGGGAGGAAGCGCTTGTTAACGGAAAATAAGGGACTGGCACGATACTGCATAAGCCCTGTTCTATTTTTATCTGAGTTTCTTTCCGATGCGTTTTTCGTGTAGAGTGCTCAGGGGCCTGGTATATTCCTTGCGTCGCGCGTTGCTAACACCAGCAGTATTGTTTTTCCTTCGATATTTCATCAGTGTTTGCGGCGCTACCTGTCGTGGCGGAAATTATATATTATAATTGTCTATGTACTGTCCCACTCACACAATGCTCCAATGTAATGGAGCCTTTGAGTAACTTGAATAAATAAATAAGCGTGTTTGAGACAGGCAAAGATGGGGTCACTCTCAGCTTGCGCATTTCGAGCCGTGAATTGTGACTAATTATATAGACAGATGAACAGATTGATAGATATAGATACATAGATGGAGAGATGGATAGACCTAGATAGTAGGATATACAGAGAGACAGAGACAGACAGACAGAGAACGACAAGCGGGCGTGCAGACAGGGGGCAAGGCAGACGGCGAGGAAAGCGGGCTGGCAAGCAGGCAGGTAGTTAGATGTAGGTAGGCAGGTAGGTAGGTAGGTAGGTAGGTAGGTAAGTAGGTAGGTAGGTAGGTAGGTAGGTAGAAGGCAGACAGGCAGGTAGGTAGGTAGGTAGGTAGGTGGGTAGGTAGGTAGGTAGGTAGGTAGGTAGGTAGGTAGGTAGGTAGGTAGGTAGGTAGGTAGGTAGGTAGGTAGGTAGGTAGGTAGGTAGGTAGGTAGGTAGGTAGGTAGGTAGGTAGGTAGGTAGGTAGGTAGGTAGGTAGGTAGGTAGGTAGGTAGGTAGGTAGGTAGGTAGGTAGGTAGGTAGGTAGGTAGGTAGGTAGGTAGGTAGGTAGGTAGGTAGGTAGGTAGGTAGGTAGGTAGGTAGGTAGGTAGGTAGGTAGGTAGGTAGGTAGGTAGGTAGGTAGGTAGGTAGGTAGGTAGGTAGGTAGGTAGGTAGGTAGGTAGGTAGGTAGGTAGGTAGGTAGGTAGGTAGGTAGGTAGGTAGGTAGGTAGGTAGGTAGGTAGGTAGGTAGGTAGGTAGGTAGGTAGGTAGGTAGGTAGGTAGGTAGGTAGGTAGGTAGGTAGGTAGGTAGGTAGGTAGGTAGGTAGGTAGGTAGGTAGGTAGGTAGGTAGGTAGGTAGGTAGGTAGGTAGGTAGGTAGGTAGGTAGGTAGGTAGGTAGGTAGGTAGGTAGGTAGGTAGGTAGAAGGCAGGCAGGCTGGTGGGTAGGTATGCAGGCAGGTAGGTAGGTAGGTAGGTATGGTAGGTAGGTAAAATAGGTTGGTAAGGTATGTAGGTAAGATAGATAGGTAGGTAGGCAGACGCAGGTGTGGGCAAACTAACCTCTTTGCTGTCGTGGATAAAGCTGTTGCTGAAGTGTATTGAAACCTCCTTCAAAGGAACCCCCTCCTGTGCCTAATCTGCATGGTTGACCAATGACGTTTTATAGGGAAGAGAGAGATAAACTTTATTACAACAGGAATTCGGGGCACGCCCCAGGGTCCCCGCGTACCTGAAGTTTGCTCTGACTGCTCCAGCGCCACTTCTGCCCTGCCGGTCATTTTGGCGTTTCTGCGCGGGCACGTCTCCAGCGGAGCGCATTGAGCAGCAGCTTTTCCACTGGTACGCGCGTGCTGCTCGCGCCGCTGGCACTCTCTCTTTCATTGTGAGCACGTGCCGTCCTGCTCGCGGGCGCACAAAAGTGATGTTGCGGCTGACTGAGTCTTGGCTGGAATTCCGCGACGTTCTAAGAATGGAGAAAGTTATTGTGTCAGGGGCTGGCACAATAGTTCTCTGAACATCAATGGCCAAGGACTGGCTCTGGAATTCTAACGATTTCCTGGACATGTACTAAATTCTTGGAGTTGAGTTTTCCCTTCAAGTGGAGATGTGAGGAAACTTTTGATGATGAAGAAATTATATTTCTTGATTGATAGTTCGGACTCGCAGACGGTCACATTACTCGGCGGCGAGACAACAAGGTTAACTATTTATTATTGCATGAATAAACAAGAAGAAACAAGCAAGGAGAAAAGTATCTACAACATGACTGAACCGTTGATTACACGAAATCCGCCCCCGCATAGCCGAGAGCGTTCCATTTTAAGCCTTCTGTCTCCGCCCATGGCGGGGACAGACACCAATAATAAGACAGGCGACACCTCTTACCAATCGGAGCTCATGGAAAGGTCAACAAAGTTTCCGTTAGCCAGTCAAAGACTGTGGAAAGGATGCCAGCCAATCAAACACTTGGGAAAGGAAAGGTTCCGAGCACGCACACAAACAGCACTGAACCCGCCGCGCTCCGAACCTTCGCCCTCCCCTTCGCTTCCTTCTCCGCGCACGTGCTGGAGGCGGGATGGCGCTGCAGAAAATTCAGCGAACTTAACACTTGGGAAAAAAAATTTAATATTGGAAAAATGTAACGTACAGTAATCGAAATATTGAAGGTAATGGTCCACCCTTTCTATATGTGGCAAAGTCTTAAAAAATTTTCATCGCTCGTATCGAGCAGTTGACGATATGAAAAACGTTCATATGAAGAAATAAAATGCAAGCCTATCGATGGGAGATTGCTATAGTGAAATCTTCGAGTATATGAAAAAAAAATGCGTTCATACAGTCTTTCCTATTCAGAAGTGTTTTTCTCCGGAATTGTTAGGTATGAAATGGATGAGAACGAGAAACGGCATTCCTAGATAACTGCTGTGGGCAGAATGAAGTAACCTTTTTTCTGTTGCTAAACACGTTTGGTATGTTGCACGCGTAATATTATTTCTGAGCAGTTTTTGCTGTAGTTCACTAAGCATGCAGTGTTTAGTAAAGCTAGCGCTAACGAAACTCATTTTTTTGCCATTTTTTTATTTTTGAGACTGACAACAACAGCTAGCGGCGTTATGCAGTCGCGTGTAAGTCAAGGTCAGTGATAGCCGTAAAGTTCCGACTTGTGACGCCTGGGTCAATTTTCGAAGTTGCTTTACATGTAAAAAATTTCTAAATATAAAAATGATCACAATGTTTGCTTGCACAGGAATGAGTGTTTGCATATGAGCGATGGCTCTGCAAATAAATTGTTTTGGGGATGCGCGTGCGCTGTAATCAGCATTAAGAAAAATATACCAACCGCTTATCTCCGTTGTAGCGATTGACCAAACTAGAGCATTTTTTCTCTCAGCCGTATATAGCAAGCAGCTGGTAGGCGCATTTCGTGCGTGCTTTCGTTTTTCTCTTCAGCCTCGCATGTCGCCTTAAGGCCACTTTATTTTAAGTTAAAATAAAAATTATTTCTATTATTATTCAGCGAGAGACGTAACAAAATCCTTATTATTTGGCCAACTAACTTGCATGCACCAAACTGCTCAGCCACAAAGCGAAATTAAGTATCTGGCGAAGATGGCCGCACCAAAAAAAAAATGGTATTTACCTCGAATTACACGTCTTAAATGATCTCGTCATTTACTTGCGATACACATTTCATCGTTACGGTGACGGCTTTTTCGTCAGCGATCTGCTTCACGGATTGGGCCTGATCCACTAGCAGTTCTTTTTTTAAGTTCGCGCAGCGAAAAAAAATTCAGTCCACTATTTCTTTTAACCTACATCTCACAGCGTACTGCCGCGACAGAAAGAAATGCGAACAACGGGGTGCTTAGGCGCTTCGCTGTTGGAATTTATTTTCGTCATGCTTATACTTGGCTCGCCACACAAATACGCTAGGGACATCCGTGATACAAAAAGGTACCACTCTATCGTCTTTTTTTAATACCGAGAAAATAACGCATTCAAGATAAATTCTGACTGCGCTGCGCGTGGGCGCCGTGCTGTTCGCATTTTTCTAGCGCCCCTGTACATTTTGCTAATCCTGTGAAGCTCGTCAGCGTTCGAGCACGAGGGAAAAAGCTCGCGACTGCACAAAGAGATTTCCAGGCTCGCCAACACGTGCAAAGTACGTGCAGAACTGGCTTTTCTTCAGGAGAAAGAGCGCTGATCGCGCAGCTACTCAATGGGAGGGGTGGCCGGTTTGCTCGGTCAAAAGTGCGAAGTCGGCAGAACGAGGGATGGAATGTAGTTGGCTTCTAGGGGCACCGTCTCTATACCCGTGCCAGTAGCCTCCTTGCGGAGGACGAGTCCTTCGCGACGTCAGGAGCGCCGATTACTAGGTTTTCAAGTTGGAGCCTTTTTAAGTATTTCGAACCCCTCGATTGCACTCGATTTCCTTTAGGCTTGCGCGGAATGAAATGCTGGCCTTGTGGTAGAGCATCCACCTTGTACTCGGGAGGTGCTGGGTGCGATCCTCAGTGCCGGTGGGCCAATTGCTTTCTAACGGGTACAAAATTTTCGTCGGCATTGTGCTCGTCATATCCGCGGCGAGATGCTAGCAAAAGGGGTCCTATACCAAAACGTTGCGTTGACGGGCCAATCGTTCGCTCCGTCGTGAACCAATCTCCCCCATGAGGCAAAAGCCCACTTTTGGTCCATAGATGGCCTAGTGCTGAGTGCCCCCGCGTCGCAAGTGGGTGGCGCGGGGATCAATCTCCAGTGCAGCCAAGAACCCACCGGTTTTGCAGTGTGTTTTACAGTGTCTTCAGGTCAACTGCAAGTGATATTACAAAATGTGCGTAAGACGCGGTCTGTCCTTACAAGCAATGCTATTTGCGAGTAATAAAAGTCTTCAACATCCTATTTTCAGAGTGTACACAAGAGAAATGTACTGCGCATTGCTTGAATACAGCATCGGAAAACACAATTTTGGACCCGAAGTGCACAAAAGATGGCTGCTATTGTTTCCCAGGAACTGGTACGTATTCGCTACGGGATCGACCTGCAGGTGACGGCAGAGTCGATTCACAGATATGAATCGGCAGCTACGCCGCCTGCGGAAATGTACGCGGCGGAGGTGTTTAGAAAGGGCTTTCTGTCAAATCAAACGCGCTGTCTACATTAGACGCGTGATATGCTCATCAAAAGTTTTGATTTTCCTCAGAAAAGCGAAGAATGACCCAACGCTACGGCTAAGAAGCGCTGATCAACGGAAAATAGGGGACTGACGTGCAACCACATCAGCCCTGTTCTATTTCTGGTTCAGTTTCTTTTCGACGCGTTTTTCTTGTACAGCGCTCAGGGGCCTGGTATATTCTTTGCGTCGCACTTTGCTAACTACAGCAGTACTGTTTTTCATTCGATGTTTCATCAGTTTTCGCGCCGCTGCCTGTCATCGCGGAAATTATATTTTTACCCGTGTGTCAGACAGGCAAAGTTGGGGTCACTCTCAGCTTGTGCATTTCGGGCCGTGAATTGGGACTAATACTACTGACAGATGGACAGATCGATAGATATAGATACATAGACGGACAGACGGATAGATCTGGATAGATAGATAGATAGATAGGACAGACAGAGAGACAGAGCAACAGAACGACTGGGCGGGCAGACAGGTGGCAACGCAGACGGCGAGGCAAGCGGGCAGCCAGGCAGGCAGGTAGGCAGTGGTTAGGCAGGTAGGTAGGTAGGTAGGTAGGTAGGTAGGTAGGTAGGTAGGTAGGTAGGTAGGTAGGTAGATAGGTAGGTAGGCAGGCAGGCAGGCAGGTAGCTTGGTAGGTAGGTAGATAGGTAGGTAGGCAGGTAGGCAGGTATGTAGACAGGTAGGTAGGTAGGTAGGTAGGTAGGTAGGTAGGTAGGTAGGTAGGTAGGTAGGTAGGTAGGTAGGTAGGTACACAGGTAGGTAGGTAGGCAGGTATGTAGGTAGGTAGGCAGGCAGGCAGGTAGATAGGTAAGCAGGCAGGTAGGTAGGTAGGTAGGTAGGTAGGTAGGTAGGTAGGTAGGTAGGTAGGTAGGTAGGTAGGTAGGTAGGCAGGTATGTAGGCAGGTAGGTAAGCAGGCAGGTTGGCAGGTAGGTAGGTAGGTAGGCAGGCAAGTAGGCAGGCAAGCAGGTAGGGAGGTTAAGGTAAGGTAGGTAGGTAGGCAGGCAGGCATGCAGGTAAGAAGGTTAAGGTAAGGTAGGTAGGTAGGTTAAGGTAAGGTTAATAAAAGGTAATGTATGTAGGTAGGTTAAGGTTAGGTAGGTGGGTTAAAGGGACACTGAGGAGAAATTGAAGTTGGCTTGTATCGACAGAACACCAGCTCCTGATTACAAAAAGGCCACTCATACTGAGAACAAAGCTCTTGTAACGTAGAAAAGAGCAAGAACCAAAATACAGGTATCGCCGCCACAGGCCAAACTCGCAAGTACAAGCGTGATGAGGTCATAGGACAAAACAGTGTTGCTAGAACCAATGGTTCTAGAAACACTAGAACACGAGAAGCCAAAATCACTGAGGCGCAGCCAATGCATGCGCAAATCTCCTTGATTGCGCCAGATGGCGCCACGTGCCCGGCAGCTACGCGCGCGCCTGAAGCATCGGTACCAATCAGCGCCTGCTCATCCGCAGTAGGCTGGCTCCCGGTATACCGCTAGCGGTAACAAGGTACACGGGCATGGTACACGATATGCTAAAGCTGTCTATTTGCGAGAACTTCGTTGGCGACTTCGAGAACGATATGCATCGTAACGCTGGCAAAACGCCAGTGCAAACGTAAGCGAAGCGACTGTAGCGAAGGCCGCAATAGATGCCTTCAACGTGCGGCCGGCGGTAGCTTTCTTTTCGGCTGCTGCTAGGCCGCACTGCTGGCCGCCAGAAATCACGGAGTCTGCGTTACGTCATGTGCACGTCAAGTTTCACGTCACTTAGTCCTGTGTCGTCATAGGAGAATCCCAAGTTTGAATCAGAGCGGCGGGAAAAACTTTTCAACTTCGAATCCAAGTTTCTTAGAAATAAATGCATCTTTCGCTGCCGGCCAAGTGGCAACAAAACCATGACATGCCGAACTATCGGATTTTGCGATAAAAAAAATATTCATAGTGCTCTCCTCACTGTCCCTTTAAGGTAAGATAGGTGGTAGGTTAAACTAAGGTGAGTATGGTTAATGTAGCCAATTCCCTAGTGCGCATGTCCGTGTGACGATACAACACCTCTGTATCTGCCAAAAACAGACTGCACTGACAGGTTAAGCAGTGTTTGGCTATATTAGTTTCCATCTTTTCTAATGAGTTAGCATGTTCCATTAACCTCACATTAACACATCGGCCAGTCTGGCCTATGTAGGTGCGGCCACTGGAAAGAGGTATTTGATAAACTACACCCTTGCTACACGGAACCTATCCCTATACATGTTTTAAATGACATCTGTTCCTCCTGCGTCCTTCGCATTTCCTTTGAACGGCTGCGCCTATCCTTTCTAGTTTGTTAGGGGCTGAAAAAAGAACATCCACACCGTGCTTAGCACCCACTCTCTTTAGCCTGTATGATAGGGCGTGTACATGGTCGTCCACTCTAAGGACGAACACGGCGCAGCGTGGCCCGGCTCCGTGGGGCACGAGCGCATACGGCGCGGTCGCGCATCGAAGCTCTGCGGCGCAGGCGCACACGGGCCTGGAGGCGGTGCTTCGTGTCGTCTGCTGCAGCGCGGGCGAGCACAGTGCTCGCTCTGCGGTGAAGCGCACCTAACTTTCTGCATGATTACAACGCTTGTGTGCACCTAGACAGCACTGCGGGAAAGCGCACTAACTACAGCACGTTGTCGCTTGTTGCGCGTACAACTCAGCGACCTCGCGTCTCAGTGCCACGGTCTCGGTCATATGCATGTATTGCTGCAAACTTGTCATTTTAGGTTTGAATTGACTTGGTTTATGGGATTTAACGTCCCAAAGTGACAAAGACATGCCTAACTCCGATTACAGATAACAAAGGGATTCCTACTTAATCACATTCGCCCGAGGCATGAACGCTACACCTAGAAGACTTCCCGCCTTAAAGGAGCCAAGATAGGAAGTCTTACTTGTCATACGCTTTGAAAACATAAGAACGTTTAGTAAGAGGCAGGTTGCCTTTTACCTCTGCCATACCCTTAAACTACTGGGCCCGCAGCTGTTTGTTTCTAGTAGCTACCTTTGTCTAACCTCCGGCGGCGAGCAGCGACGTTGTCATCCAACATGACACTTCTGACTCTTCTGACATTAAGGCACTGGGATCACGCAGCTGCCCTGTGGAATGAAGAAAGAAATCTGGACACATCATAAGGGTTTAAGCTCTACGATTAATGTCCTGCGGCCGGTGGCATGAGCTTCCGACCAAATAAACATTCGCTCAGGCTGCCTAATTTTTCAAAAAATGATTGGGACGTAAACCAATACTGTGATGCTTTAAATATAATTGCGATTTCTTTTCAAACTAACAAGACGTTTTTGTTATTTCCATAAGTTCTTTATTAAAATTCGCAGCACCATCAAGCCATCTGGGACCTCCTTCGCACTAGGCTGATTATAGGACCACACGGCCCTACCAAAGCAAGCCCGACGTAATCTTTGTCCCACGGCTTCGCAGCTACTGCTGTACAACATCCCGTAAGCCTTAGCCAGTGAGAAAATAAAGCTTTCTATCAAGGAGAAATGAAAGGCGCCCGTGTACTGTGGGACGTCAGCGCACGTTCTGGGGTCCTCGACTATAACGTCCCTTGGTCTGTGTCGCTTTGGGACGTTAAACCCTATGAACCAAGTCAATTCAAACCTGAAATGACAAGTTTTCAGCAATACATGCACATCACCGACATCGCGCCACTGAGACGACAGGTCGCTGAGTGGTCGTACGCGCAACCAGCGACAACACGCTGTAGTTAGTGCAATTTCCCCGTAGTGCGGTCACGGCGCACACGAGCACTGTAATCATGCAGAAAGTTAGGTGCGCTTCACCGCAGAGCAAGCACTGTGCGCACCGGCGCTGTAGCAGACGGCACGAAGCACCGCCTCCGGGCCCGTGTGCGCCTGCGCCGCAGAGCTTCGATCCGCGACCACGCCGGATGCGCTCGCGCCCCGCGGAGCGCGGCCACGCTGCGCCGTGTTCGTCCTTACAGTGGACGACCGTGTACACGCCCTATCACACAGGCTAAAGACAGTGGGTGCTAAGCACGATGTGGATGTTCTTTTTTCAGCCCCTAACAAACTAGAAAGGATAGGCGCAGCCGTTCAAAGGAAATGCGAACTACCCAGGAGGAACAGATGTCATGTAAAACATGTAAAGGGATACATTCCGTGTAGCAAGGGTGTAGTTTATCAAATACCTCTCCCTGTGGCCGCACCTACATAGGCCAGACTGGCCGATGTGTTAATGTGAGGTTAATGGAACATGCTAACTCATTCGAAAAGATGGAAACTAATTTAGCCAAGCACTGCTTAACCTGTCAGTGCAGTCCGTTTTTGGCAGATACAGAGGTGTTGTATCGTCCCACGGACGTGCGCACTAGGGAATTGGCTGAGGCATTCCACATCATTAGAAAGAAAAATGGGTGTCTCAGTGCTTCATCTGTAACTATAACAGGTAAGGAAATGAGCATGCTGCATAGTGGATAACGCCTCGGGGAACGGACCTTGATTTGTGGTGATCTTATATGTGATAGGCACGTTTGAGTGTGACTCTTTTAATTACGTTGCGTATGTTCGGAGATTCCTGGATTCTACAAAAAGATGTGTGTTTTTTTTTCAATAAATCAGAGTCGTAAGTTCAGCGCCGTCTTTGTGTCACTCTTTGCTCGTTGTCCTTGTTGTGTAGCGCTGTTTCAAAAATTATGAACCAGTACCAACTCGCCCAGACTTCCATTCTTCTACTCTAACTAGCTTCATGCAGCTTCTCACGCGTGATCAGCTGCCTCTTGGGGCAGAACAGGGGATGGAACGTGTTTGGCTTGCGGGGGTACCGTCGCTACACCCGTGCCAGTACCCTCCTTGCGGACGACGAAGACCATCGGACGTCAGGAGCGCGTGTTACTGGCTCTTCAAGTCGGAGCCTTCTTAGTATTTCGAACACCTCATCGCATTTGATTTCCTTCCGGCTTGCGCGGAATGAAATGGTACCGTTGTGGTAGAGCATCCACCTCATATTCTGGAGGTGCTGGGCTCTCTCCCCAGTGCTGCCGTATCCCCACCGGCTTTCTAACGGGTACCAAATTTCCCTCGGCATTGTGCTCGACTTTTCTGGAGTGAGATGCTAGAAAAAGGCTTCCTATACCAAAGTGTTGCGTTGACGGGCCAATGGTTCGCTCCGCCGTCAAGCAATCTGCCTCATGCGGCAAAAGCCCAGATTTGGCAGTTTATAGCTCAGATATGGCCTAGTGCTCAGCGCCTTCGCCTCTGATGCAGGGGGCGCGGGGTTCAACCTTCAGTGCCGCCGGGTACCCACCGGTTTTGCAGTGGGTTCAAGCATTCCCTCATCCTGGTGCTCAGCTTTCTTCGGGGTCTCTGGGGTGCATAAGTAGTGTGTCTTCAGGTCGGCTTGAAGTAACGTTTTCTAACGGGCGCAGGCGGCCGTACGGCCTTACATGCAATGCAATTTGCGAGTAATAAATGCCTTGAATATGCTATTTGCAGGATGCACTCAAGAGGAATGTTCTGCGCATTGCTTCAAGAAGGTCTCGGAATGCGAATTGGTGGACCCAAAGTGCATAAGCAATAGATGCTATTGTGTCCTGGAAAATGGTACGTATTCGCCGCGGGATCAACCTGCACGTGACGGCAGAGTCACCTAGCAGTTATGAATCGGCAGCTACGCCGCCTGCAGAAATGTACGCGGTTGAGGAGTTTAGAAGGGGCTTCCTGTCGAAGAAAACACGCTGTCTACAATGGACGCATCATATGCTGCTTAAAAGTTTCGATTTTCCTCAAGAAAAGTGTAGAACTGCCCAACGCTACGGGGGAAAAGCTCCGATTAACATAAAATCAGCAACTGACACGCAACTGCATAACCCCTGTTCAATTTTTGGCCTCAGTTTCTTTTCGATGCGTTTCTCTTGTACAGCGCTCAGGGGCCTGGTACCTTCCTTGCGTCGCACTTTGCTAACAGCAGTATTGTTTTTTTTTCGATGTTTCATGTTTTCGATGTTTCGATGTATTCTCGATGTTTCGGACCGTGTATTGTGACTAATCCTACAGATGGATGAACAGATCGATAGATATAGATACACAGACGGAGAGATGGATAGATCTAGATAGATAGAAGAAGGACAGACACCGAGACAGAAAGACAGAGACAGACAGACAGAACAACGAGTCCGCGGACAGAAAGGCGGCAACGCAGACGGCCAGGCAAGCGGGCAAGCAGGCAGGCAGGCAGGTAAGTAAGTAGTTAGGCAGGCAGGTAAGTATTTAGTTAGGCAGGTAGGTAGGTAGGTGGGTATCTACATATGCAGGCAGGTAGGCAGGCAGGTAGATAGGTAGGTAGGTAGGGTGGCAGGTAGGCAGGTAGTTAGGCCGACAGGCAGGCAGGCAGGTAGGTATGTAGTTAGGCATGTAGGTATGTAAGTAAGTATGTAAGTAGGAAGGTATGTAGGCACGTAGGTAGGTAGGTAGGCAGGCAGGTAGGTAGTTAGGTATGTAGGTAGGTAGGTAAGGAGCTAGGCAGGGAGGTAGATATGTAGGTAAGTAGGTGGGCAGGCAGGTAGGCAGCAGGTAGGCAGGCAGGTAGGTAGGCAGGAAGGCAGGTAAGTAGGTAGGTAAGTAGGCAGGTAGGTGGGTAGGTAGGTAGGTAGGTAGGTAGGTAGGTAGGTAGGTAGGTAGGTAGGTAGGTATGTAGGTAGGTAGGTAGGTAGGTAGGTAGGTAGGTAGGTAGGTAGGTAGGTAGGTAGGTAGGTAGGTAGGTAGGTAGGTAGGTAGGTAGGTAGGTAGGTAGGTAGGTAGGTAGGTAGGTAGGCAGGCAAACAGGCAAGTAGATAGGTAGGCAGGCAAACAGGCAAGTAGATAGGTAGGCAAGTAGGCAGGTGGGCAGGTCAATACGTCAGCAAGCAGGTAGGCAGAGAGGCAGGCAGGCAAGAATGTAGGCAGTTAAGTAGATATTTGGGTTAAGGTAAGGTAGGTAGGCAGGTAGGTAGGTTAAGGTAAGCTTAAGGTAAGGTTAAGGTAAGGTAACGTGGGTAGGTAGGTTAGTTTTAGGTAGTTAGGGTTAAGGTGAGGTAGGTGGTAGGTTAAGGTAAGGTAAGTGGGTAGGTTAATGTACGGTAGGATGGCAGGTTAAGGTAATGTAGGCTAAGGTAATGGACGGTAAGGTAGGCAGGGCAGGGCATGGCAGGAAAGACAGATAGGCAGGCAGGCAAGGCAGGCAAGGCAAGCAAGGGTTGCAGACAAGGCAGGTAATGCAAGTCAGGGAGGTAGTTAAGGTAGGTAGGCAAGGTGGGTAGTAAGATTAATCGGTAAGATAGGCAGGCAGATGCAGTTATGGGCAAACTAACCTTTTTGTAGTCATGATAAAGCAGTTGCTGAAGTGTCTTGAAACATCCCTCAAAGGAACCCCTCCTTTGCCTAATCTCCATAGTTGACCAACGACCTCTTATTGATTCAGGGAAGTACCCCGAGGAAATGGGGAATAAAACAATTGCGCCGACCAAGGAGATATATGCGCGAAATTTGAGCTCGAGCAATTCACCGGTTTAGCTGCGAAAAGCCTTCTACGGTCTGTCCTTATAGTAAATCTATTTGCGAATAATAAACGCCTTCAACATGCTATTTTCAGAGTGCACACAAGAGAAATGTACTGCGCAATGCTTAAAGAAGGCCTCGGAAAACACAATTTTGGACCCGAAGTGCACAAACAATGGCTGCTATTGTTTCCCGGGAACTGGTACGTATTCGCTACGGGATCGACCTGCAGGTGACGGCAGAGTCGATTCGCTGTTATGAATCGGCAGCTACGCCGCCTGCGGAAATGTACGCGGCGGAGGTGTTTAGAAAGCGCTTTCTGTCAAATCAAACGCGCTGTCTAGATTAGACGCAATGTATACTGTTCACAAGTTTTGATTTTCGTCAGAAAAGCGTAGAACGGCCCAATGCTACGGGGAAGAAGCGCTGATTAACGTAAACTACGGAATGACAGAAGCCAACAGCCACAGAAACCAAGGGGCACAGGGGTCTTTTTTTTTTATTTATTTATTTAATTTGTGGTGTTGATCAATTTAGAATATTACTGAATATGTTATCGCTTAATGCTAATTGATTAGAAAAGCAGAAGAAAAAACAACCACATGCCGCCGGTGGGATCCGAACCCACGACCTCCGAATTACGCGTCCGGTGCTCTACCTCTGAGCTACGGCGACTGCTGTCAAATCTTCTGCTTTCGGGGGTATTTATGTTTACAAGTAACCTAACCTTGAGAGTGTTCATCAGCGCCACCCACGTTCATAAGCGGCGGACGTGGAACGTCCTGAGTTACCGCAGGTGTGACGTAGAACGTCATCGAACGAAGAGGGTGGAAGCTGCGTGATAACCCTCTTATGCTTCCTATGGCGTCAAGGCTGCCAGAACCAAGGCCCTCGCTAATAATAGGCGAGGGCCTCGGTTCTGGCAGCCTTGACGCCATAGGAAGCATAAGAGGGTTATCACGCAGCTTCCACCCTCTTCGTTCGATGACGTTCTACGTCACACCTGCGGTAACTCAGGACGTTCCACGTCCGCCGCTTATGAACGTGGGTGGCGCTGATGAACACTCTCAAGGTTAGGTTACTTGTAAACATAAATACCCTCGAAAGCAGAAGATTTGACAGCCGTCGCCGTAGCTCAGAGGTAGAGCACCGGACGCGTAATTCGGAGGTCGTGGGTTCGGATCCCACCGGCGGCATGTGGTTGTTTTTCTTCTGTTTTTCTAATCAATTAGCATTAAGCGATAACATATTCAGTAATATTCTAAATTGATCAACACCACAAATTAAATAAATGAATTAAAAAAAAAAGTCCCCGGTGCCCCTTGGTTTCTGTGGCTGTTGGCTTCTGTCATATTTATAACGAGCCCCTCATTCCCCTTCCCTTGCAAACTAAGGAACTAACACCTAACCGTATATGCCCTGTTCTAATTTTGGCTCAGTTTCTTTTCGATGCGTTTCTCGTGTACAGCGCTCCGGGGCCTCGTATATTCCTTGCGTCGCACTTTGCTAACAACAGCAGTACTCTTTTCCCTTCGAAGTGTGAGCAGTGGTCTCGCCACTGCCTGTCGTCGCGGAAATTATAATTTTACGCGTGTGTCAGACAGGCAAAGTTGGGGTCACTCTCGGCTTGTGCATTTCCGGCTGTGGATTGTGACTAATACTATAAATAGACAGACAGATCGATAGATATATATAGAAAGACGAAGATATAGATATATCTACATAGATATGACAGATAGAGAGACAGAACGACGAGTGAGCGGGGAGAAAAGCGGCAACGCAGACGGCGAGGCAAGCGGGCGGGCGGACGGACGGACGGGCGGGCGGGCAGGCGGGCAGGCGGGCAGGCGGGCAGGCGGGCAGGCAGCAGGCAGGCAGGCAGGCAGGTAGGTATGCATGTTGGCATGCATGTTAAGGTAAGGTAGGTAGGCAGGTTAATATAAGATTAAGAAAAGGTAATGTACGTAGATGTGTTAATGTTCGGTAGGTAGGTTTAAGGTAAGGTAGGTGGTGGGTTAAGGTAAGGTCAGTACGTAGCTTAATGTAAGGTAGGTAAGTAGGTTAAGGTAATGTTCGTTAAGTTAAGCAAAGGTAAGGTAGGCAGGGCAGGGCATGGCAGGGCAAAGGAGGGCAAGGCGGGCAATACTGGTATTTAAGGCAGGTAATACAGGTCATGCAGATAGTTAAGGTAGGTAGGTAAGGTAGGTAGGCAAGGTAGTAGGTCAAGGTAGGTAAGGTAGATAGGCAAGGTAGGTAAGTAGTTGGAGATTTGGGCAAACTACGCTTTTTGTGGTCATTCGTAAAGCATTTGCAGAAGTCTCTTGACCCCTGCCGCAAAAGAGCCCCCTCCTTTGCCTAATTTCCATGGTTGACCGACTTCTTATTGATTCAGGCAAGTACCCCGAAGGTATGGGGGAATAAAACAATTATGCCAACCCAATACCACATATGCGGGAAATTTGATCTCGAAAAATTAACCGGTTTAGCTGTGAACTGCGTTCTACGGAGCGCGTTTAATTTTGAGAATACTCTATAATGGTCATACAGCTTCTCACGCGTGATCAGCTGCTTCTTGGGGAAGAACAGGGGATGGAATGTAGTTGGCTTGCTGGGGTACCGTCCCAAATCCTTTGCCAATAGCCTCCTTGCGTAGGACGAAGAACTTCTGGACGTCAGGAGCACGGATTACTAGGGTCTCAAGTCGGATCATTTTAAGTATTTCGAGCCCCTCAATTGCACTCGATTTCCTTCCGGCTTGCGCGGAATGAAATGGTGGCCCTCGGGTAGAGCATCCACCCCACATTCTGGAGGTGGTGCGTGCGATCCCCAGTGCCGCCGGGTCCCCACCGGCTTTCTAACGGGAACAAAATTTCCCTCGGCCTTGTGCTCGACTTTTCCGGGGTGAGATGCTCGGAAAATGAGTCCTGTACCAGTGTTGCGGTGACGGGCCAATGGTTCGCTCCACCGTCTAGCAACCTGCCTCATGCGGCAAAAGCCCACTTTTGGCCCTTTATACCGCATAGATGGCCTAGTGCTCAGCGCCTTTGCCTCTGATGCAGGGGGCGCGGGGTTCATTCTTCAGTGCCGCAAGGTACCCACTGGTCTTGCAGTGGGTGCAAGCATGCTCTCATCCTGGTTCTCTGCCTTCTTCGGGGTGTTTGGAGTGTATAAGGATTGTGAATTCACGTCGACTACAAGTACCATTATCAAATGGGCGCAGGTCGCTGTCCGGCCTGACATTCAATGCCATTTTCGAGTAATAAATGCCTTCAATATGCTATTTTCAGGGTGTAACCAAGAGGAATGTACTGCGTATTGCTTGAAAGAGGCCCCGGAAAACTTAATGGTGGAGCCGAGGTGCATAAACAATCGCTGCCATTGTCTACTGGAAACTGGTACGTATTCTCCGGGGGATCAACCTGCAGGTGACGGGAGAGTCACTTCGCAGGAATGAATCGGCAGCTGCGCCGCGTTCGGATATGTACGCGGGGGAGGTGTTTGGAAAGGGCTTTCTGTCAAAGAAAACACGCTGTCTACAATGCACGCCTGATATGCTGCTTAAAAGTTTGGATTTTCATCGGAAAAGTGTAGACTGGCCGAGCACTACGGGGAGGAAGTGCTCATTAACGGAATATAAGGTACTGGTAGGATGCGGCATAACCCCTGTTTTATTTTTATCTCAGTTTCTTTTTGATGCGTTTTTCTTTTACAGCGCTCAGAGGCCTGGTATATTGCTTGCGTCGCGCTTTGCTAGCAACAACAGTATTGTTTTTCCTTCGATGTTTCATCAGTGTTCGCGCCGCTGCCTGTCGTCGCGGAAATTATATTTTTACGCGTGTGTCAGACAGGCAAAGTTGGGGCCACTCTCAGCTGGTGCATTTCGGGCTGTGTATTGTAACTAATACTATAGATATATGGACAGATCGTTAGATATAGATACATAGACGGACAGACGGATAGATCTAGATCGATAGAAGTGAAGACACAGAGACAGACGGTACGACTAGTGGGCGGGCAGACAGGCGGCAAAACAAGACGCCTAGGCAAGCGGGCAGGCAGGCAGGCAGGTAGGTATGCAGTTAGGCAGGTAGGAAAGTAGGTAGGTAGGTAAGTAGCTAGGTAGCTAGGTAGCTAGGCAGGCAGGCAGGCAGGCAGGTAGGTAGGTAGGTAGGTAGGCAGGCAGGCAGGCAGGCAGGCAGGCAGGCAGGCAGGCAGGCAGGCAGGCAGGCAGGCAGGCAGGCAGCCAGGCAGGCAGGCAAGTAGGTTGGTAGGTAGGAAGGTAGGCAGGTAGAAGGCAGGCAGGTTGGTAGGTACGCAGGTAGGTAGGTAGGTAGGTTGGTAGGTAGCTAGGTAGGTAGGTAGCTAGCTAGGAAGGTAGGTAGGTAGGTAGGTAAGTAGGTGGGCAGGCAGGTAGGCAGCAGGTAGGCAGGCAGGTAGGTAGGCTGGAAGGCAGGTAGGTAGGTAGTATGGTAGGTATGTAGGTAGTTAGGTAGGTATGCAGGCAAGCAGCCAAGTAGGTAGGTAGACAGGTAAGCAGGTAGGCAGGCAGGCAAGCAGGTAAGTTGGCAGGTAGACAGTCAGGCAGGTATGTAGGGAGGTAGGTAGGTAGGTAGGTAGGTTAATAACGCACGTATGTAGGTAGTTTAAGTTAAGGTAATGTAGATAGGTAGGTTAGTGTTAGGTAGGTAGGAAGTGGGTAGGTGACAAGTTGAGGTAAGGTAAGTAGGTAGGTTAAGGTAATATAGGTTCAGGTAAGCAAAGGTAAGGTATGCTGGGGAGGGGAGGGCATGGCAGGCAAATCAGGCAAGGCAGACAGGCAGGCAAGGCAGGCAGTACAGGCAAGGCAGGGAAGGCAGGCAAGGCAAGCAAAGAAGGCAAGGCAAGAAAGGCAGGCAAGGCAGGGAAGGCACGCAAGGCACGCAAGGCACGCAAGGCACGCGAGGCACGCAAGGCACGCAAGGCACGCAAGGCGGGCAAGGCAGGCAAGCAGAAAGGCAGGGAAGGCAGGCAAGCCAAGCAAGGCTGGCAGGTAATGCAGGTCAGGCAGGTCGGGCAGGTAGTTAAGATAGTTTGGTAATGCAGATAGGTAGATGGAGTTTTCGGCATGCTAACCTTTTTGTACTCACCAATAAGTCAGTTGCTGCAGTGTCTTGAAACATCCCTGAAAGGAACCTCCTCCTTTGCCTAATCTCCATTGTTGACCAACGACTTCTTATTGATTTAGGCAAGTACCCCGACGAAATGTTGAATAAAACACTTCTTGCGACCAAACCCGTGCATGCGCCAAATTTGAGCTGGAACATTTCACCGGTTTAGCTGTGAACAGCGTTCTACGCCGCGCGTTTAATTTCGGAATACTCTATATAGCTTCATACCACTTCTCACGCGGGATGAGCTGCCTCTTGGGGCAGAACAGGGGATGGAATGTAGTTGGCTTGGAGGGGTACCGTCTCTAAACCCGTGCCAGCAGCCTCCTTACGGAGGAGGAAAAACATCCCGAGATCAGGAGCGCGGACTACTAGGTTTTCAAGTTGGTCCCTTTTTAAGTATTGCGAACCCCTCACCGCACTCGATTTCATTCCGTCTTGCGTGGAATGAAGTGGTGACCTTGTGGTAGAGCATCCACCTCGTATTCGAGAGCTGCTTCGTGCTATTCCCTGTGACGCCGAGTCCCCACCGGCTTTCTAACGGGAACAACATTTCTCTCGGCATTGTGCTCGACTTTTCCGGGGTTAGATGCTAGGAAAAGGGGTCCGATACCAAACCGTTGCGTTGACGGGCCAATCTTTCGCTCCGTCGTGAACCAATCTCCCCCATGAGGCAAAAGCTCACTTTTTGCCCTTTATACCGCAGAGATGGCGTAGGTGTCAGTGCCTCCGCCTCGCAAGTGGGAGGCACGGGGATGAATCTCCAGTGCAGCCAAGTACCCACCGGTTTTGCGGTGGGTTTTACAGTGTCTTCAGGTCGACTGCAAGTGATATTTTCAATTGGGCGCAGGACGCTGTCTGTCGTTACGTGCAATGCTATTTGCGAGTAATAAACGCCTTCAACATGCTATTTTCAGTGTGCACACAAGAGAAATGTACTGCGTATTGCTCACACAAGGCCTCAATAAACACAACTTTGGACCCGAAGTGCACAAACAATGGCTGCTATTGCTTCCCGGGAGTTGGTACGTATTCGCCGCTGGATCGACCTGCAGGTGACGGCAGAGCCGCTTCGCAGTTATGAATCAGCAGTTACGCCGCCTGCGGAAATGTACGCGGCGGCAGTGTTTAGGAAGGGCTTTCTGACAAAAAAAAACTCGCTGTCTACAATGAACGCATCATATGCTGCTTAAAAGTTTCGATTTTCTTACGCTACCGGAAGAAGCGCTCATTAACGGAAAATAGGGGACTGACATGCAGCCGCATAAGCCCTGTACTATTTTTGACTCAGTTTCTTTTCGACGCGTTTTTCTTGTACAGCGGTCAGGGGCCTGGCATCTTTGCGTCGCACTTTGCTAACAGACATCAGCATTGTTTCTCGTTCGAAGCTTCATCAGTATTCGCGCCGCTGCCTGTCGTCGCGGAAATTATATTTTGTACGCGTGCGCCAGACAGGCAAAGTTATTGTCACTCACAGATTGTGCGTTTCGGGCCGTGAATTTTGACTAATACTATTGATAGATGGACAGATCGAGATAAGACCGGTAATCTAGGTCCCATGACCTTTTTTTTCTTTTCAATTAACTTTTTATATGTGGTGGGCAAATGTGTCCACACAAAGGAATGAACCTTAGTTTTGCAAGAAACTTCGTAGTTTACTCGGAAACAAATCGTACGTCACAAGAGGTGGAAAATGTCGTTTTTGCCACTTCGAAAAGTTGCCAGTTTGGAGCCTCATTGCATGCACAATAAATTTTTTGCGCACAACAGCGTTTTCTGAAAAACTCTCTGCAACTTTTCCTATCCACAACAATAACAAAAAGATTTCTTGCTCTGTCATACTTTTCAGTAAAAAATTTCAAACTTGGCTTCTGAAGCTACGCGGTGCGAAAAAGGCACTTTTCAGGGCAGCCTTAGGGCAAGATGCCTAAAGATCTCGTCCCTAAATATTTTTATCCATATTTTGCGGCTCTTTTTGCACACCTCAGGCAAGTTCTGTAGCTCTGTTCTGTAGCCTCATAATTGGCCAAAGTTCAAAAACGTCAAAAAAGTGACAACTTTGACTTGAATTTTAAAAAAAACATCATCATCGAATTTCGTTTAAATTTGCTTGAATAATCCTAAATGCTTGATAATTCTGAGGCACCAGAAAAGTGTAGCATTATATTGTTTCAAATTACAAAAATAAACACGAAAATGAGTTCACATTTTTGTTATCTAGAATTGCTTATTACTGGCTCTTAGAAATAGTATCTGTCAGAAATTTCATTTAGCACTCACCGCACGTGGTTACATTTTATTTACCGCAATAGCTTGCAGAGCTTCTATTCGCTTGTTAGCGGCGTTCTTAATGCGTCAAAGTGAGAATAAATGCGCTATTTCGCCTGACGTCTCAAGAACTGGCTGGTGGCGGTCAAACGTATTTTATGTTCTCTAATTTGTCATCGTAACGTCCATTGGTATCTATCATTTCTCGATGCTTAGAAAAAAATTTATGTATAAAGTTAATATTAATGTGTTTCTGAACCCGACGTTTCCGAACCTGCATCTCTTTACCTCTGTGTTCAGTGGTTCTACAGGGCACTGTCAGTAGACAAAACGTCGTTTTCTGAGGGCAACAATTTATCTGCAAGGTTTTTAAACAGGAGGAATTTTAATCAGGAGGCAATTTACAAATTGGATGCCACTTCATGTGCAGATTGCAATTCAGAAAATTGTAACAAGAAATAACCAGCAGCAGTTGATTTCGGTTTGCGCACAGTGTACTCTCCAGCACGAAGCACAAACCAGATCACAGTCTCTTCCATTCCGAAGCAGCGGTGGAGGCCACGTAGGATGCACTGCTTTCATTTGACTGAACGTACTTCCACATGTGGAGCGTCTGAACTCCAGGCACTTTCTTTGCCATTTTCCATTCTTCCTTCTTCATTTCGCGAAAGTCTGCAAGCTCCCTTTGTGGGAGCTCCAGAATGGTGATGTTCTTTAGCGTTCCTTGAACTGCGTCTACGAAGCAGCTGGCTGTTTGTATGGCCTCACCTGCAGGCTTCCGCAAATTGTGGTGTGATGCTCGATGTTTCACTAGTCCACCAACGCCGTCGCAAGCATTTTTTCCGTGTCCTGTGGCCGAAAACATCCATTTCTTCTCTTGACACTCACTGCGTTGTAGCTCATGAAACTGATATTTATTCTTGAAGTGAGCGGGAGCCCCGTCGCTCACATATGTTATGTTGTTGTAAATTGGTGCATTGTCTTCGAGGTGTGCTTTGATTTTCGACAGAGCCAAGCATGCATGAGCTGAATCATGAGGCATATCGTTGGAAATAACGGCGTAGTTCCGAGTCGATTTTCTTGACGTGACAACGCACGTAAATACGGTTACCTGCTTTTTCTGCCAATGGTACGCTTGTACTGCGTCTGGAAGCACAACTGTCCAGTTTTCGGGGAAATCAAAATGCAAAACAATTGCACCTCTCTTGCAGTTGTGTTTTTCTTCATCTATTGCTCTTGCTTGCACAGATCTTATATAGTTGTGGGGAATCCATTTCATGGCCATTCTTTGAAATTCTCTCATGAAAGATGAAGCGGTCAAAGTTTTTTTAACTAGCTCACCGTGTTCCCATGTAGCAATCAAAACCTCATCCTCGCTGCTCATTTCAAATTTTTCTGAAGTGAAAATGCCATCTTGCGGACAGTGCTCACAATTCCTGAGGAATCATGACGCAGTGGGTTCTTGGCATGCGCAGAGACTCTGAATATCTTCGGGAGAAAGCGACCTTCCGGACGCGTTCTGCAGTCCCACGAGGCACAGTTGAAAGTTTGCACAGCACACGCAAACACACACTTCCCATTGTGGCGAGCATTTCTCCCACTTAGGACGCAAAGATATAAATTTTGTGAGGCCAACCTGGGAGGCAGGGTGAGCTTGCTTGTAGAGGCGGTATGCTTCTCGCAAGGACCGCGTCATGAAGCGTTTAGGTACCCATTCCTTCTCTCCCTCCTTTTCGATTCTCACAACATCCTTTCTGTTCGGAGTCTGTCCAGAGCAATCGAGTTCATCCATGGTGTAATATTCTAAAACGGCGGTAATGCCTTCCTGTTGTAGTCTGCATCTTGTAAATCTCTCTTGTGTTGACCATACGCCTTCTTCATCCACCATCTTTTTCGATTTTCGGATAACGTACCTCGTTGCCTCTGGAATAACTTCCTGCACATATTTCACGGTTAGGTTGCTTGGTAGCAGTGTCAGCAGCTGGCAACGCTCTTGAAAGGACGTACACCTTTTGTAGGCTGCATGTAGGTTGTCTTCCCAGCTGGTGCACTGCGCACACTTTTCTTCTGAGGCGCGCGAAGTCTCTGGGATATTATACGCTGCCTGTGTCCCCGATCGGATTTTCGTCACCATAGCTCTTGCTACGTCTTCCTGCTTTCGCTTTGCATAGGAAAGTCTGAGGCGCTTTTTAGAGTGCTCGGTGGCTCTAGGGGCGAAACTTCGGAGGTAAGGCTGACACTGGAGTTTAAATTTTCTACGATTTCTTCCCCAGGGCAGAATTCATCGAATGTTCGTTAGACTATCCCTGCATATTATCTATGTCTTCCTTGAACCGACGGTAACAATTCTGACAGATAAAGTCGCTTTCTCATACTCGGAGAGCTTCTTCGGGAAGTAGAACTTTTTTGAGACAAGCGAGATTGAGTGCCTTTACACTGCGAAAATTACGTCCTTTTCCAATCTGGTGTTTGTGCCTTTTGTGTAGTCGGCACAAAACGTTCGCCGCGGAAATTTCTTCATGAATGCAAAAGCTCCCCGTTTCCGAAGATTATCGCGAGAAGGAAGAACAGGTGACATGCAGGGCCCGGGGATGCTTTTCCAAGAAGATGATATGGACAGATGGATGGATTTTTAGCACAGGCTGCGCACCGTCGACACTGATGCCGTCTTGGTGTGGCGTACGAGCTGAGACTGAGACTCCAAATATGCTTGTCGAGGAAGCCTTCCAGCGTTGATAAAACACATGAGAGCAGACAACACCCCCACCGTATACCAGGCCTGCAAAACGACACGCGAAGCTCGAGATCCGAACAACATCCGCTCATCGCTACGACGGGCTGTCTCGGTCGAAGGTCAAAGGCCGAGACATAACTGCCAGGCGTTCAGGAAAGCGGTGTGTTGCGCTGGGAAGACGATAGTGGTGGCTAAAGGCTCGGTGCGGCCGCGGCGGCACACATGGTGCTATCAAATTCGGGATCGCCCCGGGCGTTATACAGCTATAGGAGCGGCGGCTCAGCGCGGTTCATCCCTGGAGCGGCGGTAGCTCGGTAAAGGCATCCCGAGAGCAGCGACAGGTGCATTGAATGTTTGCATAAACTACCACTAAACACACGTCACTCCAAAATAAGGTGCTAAAATATGCTTAGAGTAATTTAAGTCCACTGTTAGAAGAATACGAAAGCGAATAGGAGCTTTAAACCTTTGATTCTAACAGAAAAAACACTTACAAATTGCACGTATGAGCTCAGCAACTGTAGCGTTTAAAATGTACCCATATGCAACCAATACTAAATCCAGCTTCTAACGATTGCGCATCCTAAGAGGGAATACTGAGGAGTCGTAGGGATTGAAATCATGAAGACTCTTTTGCATTTATTTCTATATTTCAAGACAATATAATGCAATACATTTTAAGTGTGCTACAATTCTAAAACATTGAAAATTGTTCAGAAAAATTTTAATGCAAATCGATTGTGATGTTTTTTTTTTAATTCAAGTCAAAGTTGTCACTTTTGTGACGTTTTTGAACTCCAGCCAACTTTGAGGCCATATTGAAAAATATCTGTCAAGTCTGTAGCTACAGAACTTGCCTGAAGTGAGAAAAAGTAGGCGCAAAATATGAAGAAAAATATTTAGGGACGAGATCTTTAGGCGTCTTGCCCTAAGGCTGCCCTGAAGGAAGGTAGGCAGGTAGGTAGGTAGGAAAGTAGGCGGGCAGGCAGGTAGGTAGGAGGTAGGATGGCAGGCAGGCAGGCAGGCAGGCAGGGAGGCATTTAGGTAGGTAGGTAGGTAGGCAGATAGGTAGGTAGGTAGGTAGGTAGGTAAGTAGGTTGTAAGGTAGGTAGGTAGGCAGACAGGCCGGCAAGTAGGTATGTAGGCAGGTTGGCAGGTAAGCAGGTAGGCAGGCAAGCAGGCAAGCAGGCAAGCAGGCAAGCAGGCAAGCAGGCAAGCAGGCAGGCAGGTAGGCAGATAGGCGGGCAGGCAGGTAGGAAGGCAGGTTAAGATAAGGTAGATAAGTAGGTAAAGGAAAGGTAGGTAGGTAGGTTAAGGTTAGGTAGGTACGGTTAAGGTAAGGTAGATGGTAGGTTAAGGTAAGGTAAGTACGTAGGTTAATGCAAGGTAGGTAAGTAGGTTAAGGTAATGCAGGTTAGGTAGGGAAAGGTAAGGTAGGCAGGGCAGGGCATGGCAGGGCGAAGGAGGGCAAGGCAGGCAAAGCGCATGTAAGGCAGGTTATGCAGGTCAGGCAGGTAAAAAGGGAGAGAAAGGAATTTTAATGAGGAAAAGGTGGAGAGGTCGGCCGGTGGTGACATAGCCCTGGCCTGCTACTCCACAAAGGGGAAAGGGAAGGGGAGGAGTTAACGTAGGTAGATAAGGTAGGTAGGCAAGGAAGGTAGGTAAGATAGGTGGGCAAAGTAGGTAGGTAGGTGCAGTTTTGGGCAACTATGCTTTTTGTGGTTTTTTGATAAAGCAATGTCTGAAGTCTATTGACACCTCTCGCAAAAGAACCCCTTCCTTTGCCTAATCCCCATGGTTGACCAATGAATTCTTATTGATTCAGGAAAGTACCCCGAAGATATGGGGGAATAAAACAATTCTACCGATCAGGTGCCATATATGCGTGAAATTTATACTCGAACAATTCACCGGTCTTGCTGTGAACAGCGTTCTACGGAGCGAGTTTAATTTCGGAATACACTATATAGCTTCATACCGCTTCTCACGCGTCATGAGCTCCCTTTTGGGGCATAACAGGGGATGGAATGTAGTTGCCTTCCAGGGGTACCGTCCCTATACCCGTGCCAGTAGCCTCCTTTCTGAGGACGAAGAACTTCGCGACGTCAGGAGCGCGGATTACTAGGTTTTCAAGTTGGAGGCTTTTTAAGTATTTCGAACCCATCATCCCCCTCGATTTTTTTTTATTTGCAAAATACTGCAGACATTGAGTCCATGCAGGTTGGGCGAACAAGTCAATCAAACTGCAAAAAACGCAACAGTTAAAAAAAAGATCAACACAATACAGCAATAATTGGTTAAAACTCATGAGACAATGGTTTAACTAGCTGATTCCAATTTGTTATTGTGCATGGAAAGAACGAAACTTTGTGTCTGTTCTAGCGAGTATCGGGGTTGAGAAGTGGGATGCTCTTTCATTCCGGCTTGCGCGGTATGAAATGTTGGCCTTGTGCTAGACCATCCAACTCACATTCTGGAGGTGCTGGATGCGATCCGCACTGCCGCCGGATCCCCACCAGCTTTTTAAGCGCTACAAAATTTCCCTCGGCCTTGTGCTGGAGTTTTCCGACCTGAGATGTTCCGAAAAGGGGTCCTATAACAGTGTGGCGTTGACAGGCCAATGGTTAGCTCCGCCGTTTAGCAATCAGCCTCATGCGGCAAACTCCCACTTTTGGCCCTTTGTACCGCAGAGATGGCCTAGTGCTCAGTGCCTTTGCCTCTGATGCAGGGGGCGCGGGGTTCAATCTTCAGTGCCGCAAGGTACCCGCTGGCTTTGCAGTGGGTATAAGCATTCCCTCATCCTGGTGCTCAGCTTTCTTCGGGGAGTCTGGAGTGTATAAGGAGTGTGTCTTCAGGTCGACTACAAGTAACGTTATCAAACGGGCGCAGGGCACTCTCCGGCCTTACATGCATTGGAATTTTCGAGTAATTATGCTTTCAAAATGCTATTTCCAGGGTGTAACCAAGAGGAATGTGCTGCTCATTGCTTCAGCAAGGCCTCGGAACACGAACTGGTGGACCCACAGTGCATAAACCATCGATGCCATTGTATCCTGGAAACTGGTACGTATTCGCCGCGGGATCGACCTGCAGGTGACGGCAGCGTCGCTTCGCAGTTATGAATCGGCAGCTGCGCCGCGTGCGGATATGTACGCGGCGGAGGTGTTTAGAAAAAGCTTTCTCTTAAAGAAAAAACACTTTCTACAATGGACGCATGATTAGCTGCTTAAAAGTTTCGATTTTCCTGATGAAAGAGAAGAATTGCCCAGCGCTAAGGGGAAGAAGAGCTGATTACCGGAAAATAGTGGTGTTACGTTCTACCGGCCCAAAGCCGGTAGCAACGTGATGAAAACAGGCCGATTCGCAGAGCAGAAAAGGCGCCCCTTTATTTCCAGCTCGCAAATATATAGATAAAAAGAGGGAAAGAAGGAACAAAGGACCATCGACGCATGCGCGGCGAGTCGCATGTGGCCCCGACTGAGTTATCTGGAGCATTCCTTTATTCCAGTAGCCGTAGCGCGCCTCTGGCTGTCTGGTTCTTGTGGACCGACGTAGCACAGGAACAGGCCCCTCGGGAAGGTCTCGAGCCTCGTAATTCGGTGTTCCTCAGGTCGCAGGAGGAGATTCTTCAGGACTCGACGTTTCTCTGCTTCCGTCTGTGTCTGATCAGCGTTTTCGGATCTGGTCGACATGGCGTCGAACGACTCCGTCCTCAGTTGCTACAGTGACTAGACGGGCACCACTCGTAGATTTCACTTTTAAGGCGAAAGCCTTTAATGCCTCATCGTTGCAAGCAGCAGTTGTCGACAAAAATGTCACGCTTTTAAGGCGAAAGCCTTTAATGCCTCATCGTTGTAAGCAGTAGTTGTCGACAGAAAATGTCACGCTTTTCAATTGGTCGAAACGGCCGTGACGTAACAGTGCGCGAATTTCAAACGGGGACAATTGTACTTTGCCTAGTAACCATGCAACCAATTGAAGGGATCGTATAGTGATGCTCCAAGTAAGTGGGACTGAGCTTAGTTAATTGCTTAATTACACAGTTAGCGTAATTAACTTTTAAGGCGAAAGCCTTTAAAGTCTCATCGTTGTAAGCAGCAGCTGTCGACAGAAATGTCACGCTTTTCAATTGGTCGAAACGGTCGTGACGTCACAGTGCGCGAATTTCAAACAGGGCCAATTGTACTAGGCCAGTAACCATGCAACAACCAATTGAAGGGATCGTATAGTGATGCTCCAAGTAAGTGGGACTGAGCTGTTAAATTCTAAATTACACAATTAACCTAATTAACTTTTCTACTCAGGCCATACAAATAAATAAATCCGAGTAGGAAATTGGTCGACCTCGGGAATCGAACCTCGGTCTTCGGCATGCGAGACGAGCATGCTATCCACTCCGCCGTGCCAGCTCGATGGTTTGGAATGAACAAAGGCGTGTCTAGTGAATACGGTGTCTTCGCTCCCTCTCATCCTCCTTCCTTCCCTTCCAGCGAGGATTAGGTGTCCACCGAGATATTAGAGACAGATACATTCCCTTTCCTCAAAAACCAATTTACCGGCGAGCGAGGCGTAGAACCGAATGGGCGATGGCGTTCTATGGACTCCCTGGCAGCGTTGCAAGACGCTGTCGCGTTCCACTCTTAGAGGCGAAGCTTAACACTTTAACCACACACCAGTGACCGCACTTTAGGTCAAAAAGTGCACCCCCCCCCCCCCTGAATTTTGACGGGTGTCCACCGAGATATGTGAGACAGTTACTGCGTAATTTCCTTTCCTCAACTACAATTTTCATTTTCTTCATTACGGCCCCTCTTTGTCTTCTTTCACTCCCACTTTCTCCCTTCCTCTACGGTGCGGTTCAGGTGTCCACCGAGATGACAGAATCACTGCGTCATTTCCTTTCCTCAAAAAGTGTTGCGTTCAAAGGGCAAGGCATCGCGCCGAACGGGTGGTGGCGTTCCGTTCCGTGGACTCTCTGGCAGCGCTACAACACGCTGTCGCGTTCTACTCCTAAAGGCGAAGCTAAGCGTCATTAATTAGCAGTTAATTAGTATACCGGCAATAATCAGTAATTAATCATTAATTAGTGGTTTGTCATCACTTAGTAATTAGTACTCAATTGCATGTGACCCACCAGTGCCACAGAAGCAGCGAAAGTGGTGTGGAAAACGCTCTCGCCTCTACGCACTTTAGACAGTCAAAGTGCCCCCTGAATTTTTCTAGTCAGGCCATATCAATAAATAAAATGAAGTAGCAAATTGGTCGAGCTCGGGCATCGAACCCCGGTCTTCGGCGTGCGAGACGAGCACGCTATCCACTCCGCCATGCTAGCTCGATGGTTTGGAATGAACAAAGGCGCGTCTAGTGAATACGGTATCTTCGCTCACTCCCATCCTCCTCCCTTCCCATCCGGAGAGGTTTAGGTGTCCACCGAGATATGAGAGACAGATACATTTCCTTTCCTCAAAAACCAATTTACCGACAAGCGAGGCGTAGAACCGAATGGGCAATGGCGTTCTATGGACTCCCTGGCAGCATTGCAAGATGCTGTCGCGTTCAACTCTTAGAGGCGAAGCTGAACATCTTAACCACACATCAGTGACCACACTTTAGGTAAAAAAAGTGCCCCCTGAATTTTGACAGGTGTTCACCTAGATATGTGAGACAGTTACTGCGTAATTTCCTTTCCTCGAATACAATTTTCATTTCCTTCATTACGGCCCTCTTTGTCTTCTTTCATTCCCAGTTCCTCCCTTCCTCTACGGTGCGGTTCAGGTGTCCACCGAGATGACAGCGAATTACTGCGCCATTTCCTTCAAAAATCGTTGCGTTCAAAGGGCAAGGCATCGCGCCGAACGGGTGGTGGCGTTCCGTTCCGTGGACTCACTGGCAGCGCTACAACACGCTGTCGCGTTCCACTCCTAAAGGCGAAGCTTAAGCGTCATTAATTATCAGTTAATCAGTATTCAGGCCTCAATCAGTAATCAATCATTAATTAGTGATTTGTCATCAGTTAGAAATTAGTACTCAATTATATGTGACGCCACCAGCGCCGTAGAAGCAGCGAAAGTGGTGCGGAAAACGCTTTCGCCTCTACGCACTTTAGACAAAGTGCCCCCTGAATTTTTCAATTGGTCGAAACGGTCGTGACGTCACAGTGCGCGAATTTCAAACGGGGCCAATTGTACTTTGGCTAGTAGCCATGCAATCAATTGAACGGATCATGTAGTGATGCTCCATGTAAGTGGGACTGAGCTTAGTTATTTGCTTAATTACTCAGTTAGCCTAATTAACTTTTCTAGTCAGGCCATATAAATAAATAAAACGAAGTAGCAAATTGGTCGAGCTCGGGAATCGAACCCCGGTCTTCGGCGTGCGAGACGAGCACGCTATCCACTCCGCCATGCCGGCTCGATGGTTTGGAATGAACAAAGGCGCGTCTAGTGAATACGTTGTCTTCGCTCACTCCCATCCTCCTCCCTTCCCTTCCGGAGAGGTTTAGGTGTCCACCGAGATATTAGAGACAGATACATTCCCTTTCCTCAAAAACCAATTTACCGGCGAGCGAGGCGTAGAACCGAATGGGCAATGGCGTTCTATGGACTCCCTGGCAGCGTTGCAAGATGCTGTCGCGTTCCACTCTTAGAGGCGAAGCTGAACATCTTAACCACACATCAGTGACCACACTTTAGGTAAAAAAAAGTGCCCCCTGAAATTTGACAGGTAATCACCGAGATATGTGAGACAGTTACTGCGTAATTTCCTTTCCTCGAATACAATTTTCATTTCCTTCATTACGGGCCATCTTTGTCTTCTTTCATTCCCACTTCCTCCCTTCCTCTACGGTGCGGTTCAGGTGTCCACCGAGATGTCAGCGAATTACTGCGCCATTTCCTTTCTTCAAAATTCGTTGCGTTCAAAGGGCAAGGCATCGCGCCGAACGGGTGGTGGCGTTCCGTTCCGTGGACTCACTGGCAGCGCTACAACACGCTGTCGCGTTCCACTCCTAAAGGCGACGCTTAAGCGTCATTAATTATCAGTAAATTAGTATTCAGGCATCAATCAGTAATCAATCATTAATTAGTGATTTGTCATCACTTAGAAATTAGTACTCAACTATATGTGACGCCACCAGCGCCACAAAAGCAGCGAAAGTGGTGCGGAAAATGCTTTCGCCTCTACGCACTTTAGACAAAGTGCCCCCTGAATTTTTCAATTGGTCGAAACGGTCGTGACGTCACAGTGCGCGAATTTCAAACGGGGCCAATTGTACTTTGGCTAGTAGCCATGCAATCAATTGAACGGATCATGTAGTGATGCTTCAAGTAAGTGGGACTGATCTTAGTTAATTGCTTAATTGCTTAATTAGCCTAAATAACTTTTTTAGTCTGGCCATATAAATAAATAAAACCGATTAGGAAATTGGTCGAGCTCAGGGATCGAACCCCGGTCTTCGGAGTGCGAGACGAGCATGTTATCCACTCTGCCATGGCAGCTCGATGGTTTGGGATGAACAAAGGCGCGTCTAGTGACTACGGTGTCTTCGCTCACTCTCATCCTCCTCCCTTCCCTTCCGGCAAGGTTTAGGTGTCCACCGAGATATGAGAGACAGATACATTTCCCTTCCTCAAAAAACAATTAACCGACGAGCGAGGCGTAGAACCGAATGGGCAATGGCGTTCTATGGACTTCCTGGCAGCGTTGCAAGACGCTGTCGCGTTCCACTTAGAGGCGAAGCTTAACATCTTAACCAGCCATCAGTGACCGCACTTTAGGTCAAAGAAGTGCCCCCCTGAACTTTGACGGGTGTCCACAGAGATAAGTGAGACCGTTACTGTGTAATTTCCTTTCCTCAAATACAACTTTCCCTTTCTTCATTACGGCCCATCATTGTCTTTGTTCTTTCACTCCCAATTCCTCCCTTCCTCTACGGTGCGGTTCAGGTGTCCACCGAGATGACAGAGAATTACTGCGCCCTTTCCTTTCCTCAAAAAGCGTTGCGTTCAAAGGGCATGGCATCGCGCCGAACGGGTGGTGGAGTTCCGTGGACTCCCTGGCAGCCTTCAACACATTGTCGCGTTCCACTCCTAAAGGCGAAGCTTAAGCGTCATTAATTAGCAGTTAATTTGTATTCAGGCATTAATAAGTAATTAACCATTAATTGGTGATTTGTCATCACTTAGTAATTAGTACTCAATTATATGTGACGCCACCAGTGCCACAGAAGCAGTCAAAGTGGTGCAGAAAACGGTTTTGCCTCTACGCACTTCAGACAGTCAAAGTGCCCCCTAGGTTTTTTCCTGATGTCCACTTTCCTCCGACGCGGTAGTTGGGCACATAAACGGCATCTCCCGGGACAAATTACCATCTGGCGGAATCAGCCGCTGGATTCTTGGGCATTTAGTGGCGCCTAGGAGGAAGAAACATGTCTAGTCTTGTACACAAACGGTACCCTAGAAAAAGTTCGGACGGTGCAAACCCTGAAGCCTGTGGCGAATTCCTCTAGTTACAAAGAATTCTCGCCAGAGCAGTTGCCAACTCTACACCAGGCATTCTCTTCAAACCTTCCTTGATAGTTCTCACAGCCCGTTCTGCGAGAGCATTGCTTTGAGGGTGATAATGTGGGGTACGGATATGCTCGATTCCATTTTTCTGCAGAAATACAGCAAACTCGGACCCGTAAAGGGGGTACCGTTATCCGTAACTATGGTGCGGGGCAATCCAAACCTGCTAAACAACGTTCGCATGCAATCGGCCGTGGCAGTGGCGGTTGCTCTAGATACTGGAATGGCTTCTATCCAATTGCTGTGAGCGTCGACGATTCCACACAGCATCTTATTACCTATAGGCCCTGCGTAGTCGGCATGCGGCCGTGACCACCTCTCGCGCGAAATCGGCCAGCCAACGGGGTTCCGTGCCGGTGGCATGGGTTGCGCCTGCACAGAGCTTCGACACTCTGAGACCATTCTACAAATGCCTTGATCTAAACCGGGCCACCAAAAACTGGCCCTCGCCTTAGTCTTCATGGTAGACGCACCCTGATGAGACTCGTGTAGCATCTTCAACAACAGTTTCTCACGCGCCGCACTTGGAATCACGACACGATGGCCCCAGTACAACAGCCCCTTCTCCACAGACAACTTATGTAGCCTTTTCCGGAATTCCACCATTTCCTTATTTTCACCTTCTACGACGGTGGGCCATCCTTCTGTCACGTACCTGCATATCGCTTGCAAAAACCCGCCAGCTGCTGCAAGTGCTTGAATCTCTTGGTGGGAAACGGCTGGCTGGTCCCATTCGTCAATGATAAACGCCATTTCCGACAGATCTTCGGTTTCCGCTTGCGGCTCCTGCAGCGATTGAGGCAAACGGCTTAAAGCGTCAGAAATTAGCATCTGTTTGCCAGGTTTGCAGACGAGCTTGTACTTGTATGCCCCGAGAAAAAGCGCCCAGCGCTGAATTCGGGCGGTAGCCATGACAGAAGTTTGACGATCCTGTCTGAGAAGACCCAACAAGGGGCGGTGGTGCGTTACAAGCGTGATCTCACGTCCCAACAGGTAATCGCGGAACCGTGTCAGGCCAAACACCAGGGCTAAAGCTTCTCGCTCAATTTGGGAGTATTTTCTCTCAGCTGAGATAAGCGTCCGTGATCGTAAACCAATTGGCCTGTTTTCTCCATTTACTCAGTGGAGGAGGGCAGCTCCGACACCGTAAGGCGAAGCGTTGCATTCCAACATCAACTCCAGCTGCGGATTAAAGTACGTTAGCACTGGGGCTCAACACAAAGCTTCTCTTGGCCTTCTGAAATGCCGCGTCTTCTTTTTATTGCCAAACCCATTTTGCGCCTTTTTCAAGACGGCTGTACAAGGGTGCAAGCATAGTGGAAAGATTTGGCAAAAACTTCTTGTAAAATGTAACCAGTCCCAAAAAGGACCGCCATTCGGCAATATTTCGCGGTAAAGGGGCTAGCCTGATTGCATCTACGTGCTTCTCGAGCGGGTGTAATCCTTCAGCATCATAAGATGGCCAAGATACGTCACTGATTGTTGACCGAACTTGCACTTGTCGCAACGATGTTTGATACCGTTCTTGCGTAAACGCTGTAGCACCGCTTGCAGGTTTACGTTTTCAGCCTCGCTGCTCTGGGCTATCAGGACATCGTCTAGATAAGTCTGAGTCCATTTTAGCCCTTGGCAACACCGATTCAATTTTCCGTTCGAATATCGCTGTCGTTGATGCGATGCCAAACGGTAACCTGTTGTAGCAAAATAGCCCCTTTTCTTTCTTTCTTTTTATTTATTGCTTAGACGTTTGCCTAAGAAGGGGCAGAGGCTAAAGGCACAATGTTGCCTGACAGGGCCTCAGCCCCCTACTACATGACAAACAAACATACAAATTACAAATTATAAAAGTCCGGCGGGCCGGTACAAAATAGTATCGTTGATATGGAAGAAAAAAAACAAAATCAAAGAAAAGTAGGCCGAAAGTAAGCGTTATACAGAGGAAAATACATACGGAAGAAAATACACACAGAGGAAAATACATACACACTCAACAAAAAAAGACAGAAGCGCTTGACAAAAAAAATTTGCATCATAAATGTATGATGAGTATATAAATAAAAAAACAAAGACCAAGACATACATGAAACACCACATCAAATAACAAAGTTCTACTTAAGGCTTATTCTAGCCTACTGAAAAACAAGACATTATGTGCATATAAGCACAAAAAAGAGTACAGAGATGCGAACACAGAATCAGTAACTGTGAAGAAAAAAAGGAAAAAATGTGCTTATCACCGGTAATTTCCGTGAGTCTTCATCTAGCTCGACCTGATTGTAAGCATCGCGAAGATCTAGAACACTAAATTTCTTCCTCCAAATAAGTTTGGATAAATGTCGTCTATGACTGGCAAGGGGTACTGCTCAACATCGCACACATGGTTTAGTGTCACCTTGAAGTCCCCACAAATGCGCACTGTTCCGTCCATCTTCAAAACTAGCACGATGGGCGTTGCCCATTCAGAATGAGAGACTGGCGATATTATTCCTGCTGAGACTAATCTGTCAAGCTCCTTAGACACTTTATCACGCAGTGCAAAAGGAACTTTCCTTGCCTTGAAGAACTTTGGGTTTGCTCCAGCCTTGCTGTGCAGTCAGGCTGGCGGGCCTTTCATGAAACCAACGCCCTCAGTGAAGAGGTCGGAGCGTTGCTGGAGCAGCGTCGGCACGTCCTCCAAGGTTTGTCTTGCCACGGGAGCTTTCGAATAGACGTTCAGCTCCTGAATGCGTTCGTCTGTTAATTTTTTCAGCAGGTCCCGGCCGCAAAGACTGGGGCCATTGCAGTCTAAAACAGTAAGACTCCACTGCACTGTTGTACCTTCATATGAAACTGGCATTGTCAATGCACCGAGGAGCGGCAACTTTCGCAGATAGCATGAAAGCTGTACTTCAGACTTCTGCAGCTGCGGCCATCGATAAGAGTGGAATTTGTAAATGCTCTTGGGAATGACGCAAACAGGGGAGCCGGTATCGATGTCCATCATTATTTCGATGCCATTCTACGTAAACGGTTTCCTGATGGGAGGTAGGAGAGAGCGCGGAGTGGTCAAGGACCAAATTTGTGACGCGCTGCTATCACTCTCATCGGATTCTGTCGTCTGTGCCGTTACTGCTAGCATTCTACTTCCCTCATTTGCCGGACACATTTTTACTAAATGCCCTGGCCGTGCACACTCGTAACATTTGCGTTTGATTAGTCGACAAGCCTTAGTCTTAAGGCCATGCTTAACGCAACATTCGAATTGTTGCACGCCCTGCGACTTCGCGCGCGACTCGTGTTCACCAGAGAGCCTTAGCAATCTCGCTTGTACATGCACCTTGCGAATCGCGCTCAGCGCTGTCTGCGGCAAGGACTAGAGCCTCGGCTTCCTCAAGAGTCAGATTTTATCTTCGCTAGTAGCTGCTTCTGCACATTCTTGGACCGGACGCCGCACACAATACGGTCCCTTATCATTCTGTCCAGCGCAGTTCCAAAATTGCAATTGTGTGCCAACTGCCGTATTGCCACTATGAATGCATGCAAAGATTCTCCTTCTTACTGGCAGCAATGGAAGAACTTGAAACTTTCAGAAATTTCATTCGGTACCGGATCGTAGTAGCTGTTTAGGGCCTGCACAACTTCTTTGTAGGTCAGGGCACTAGACTTTCGCGGTGCTACCTTCCTGTTCAAAATTTCTATCGTTCCTGTTGCAAGCGCAGCTACCAGCAAGGCTCTTTTCTTAGCATCGTCCTTCACATCATTCGCTTCGAAATAGGCTTCCACCTTGACTAGGTACGCCTGCCACTTATCTTTTTCGTCTTCGAATTCCGGTAGCCTGTGTGCCATGGCTGGTGGTGGGCTCCTTCTGCTTCGCTGTCGTGCTTGGGCGTATATTCTCGCTTCCTTGCTGCAGCAGAATCCTCGTCGCCACTGTTACGTTCTACCGGCCAAAGGCTGGCAGCAACGTGATGAAAACAGGCCGAATCGCAGAGGAGAAAAGACGCCCCTTTATTTCCAGCTCGGAAATATATAGAGAAAAGAAAAGAGAGAAAGAAGGACCTTCGACGCATGCGCGGAGAGGCGCATGTGGCCCCGATTTTCTTATCGGCAGCAAGGGGACTCTCACAATACCGCATAACCCCCACCCTATTATGATCTAAGTTTCTTCTCAATGCGTTTTTCTTGTACACCGCTCAAGGGCCTGGTATATTCCTTGCGTCGCGCTTTGCTAACAACAGGAGTATTGTTTTCCATTCCATGTTTCATCTGTGTTCGCGCCGCTGCCTGTCGTCGCGGAAATTATATTTTTACGCGTGTGTCAGACAGGCAAAGTTGGGGTCACTCTCAGCTGGTGTATTTCGGGCTGTGTATCGTAACTAATACTATAGATAGATGGACAGGTCACTAGATATAGATACATAGACGGACAGACGGATAGATCTAGACAGATAGGACAGACAGAGAGACAGACAGAGACAGAACGACAACCGGGCGGGCAGACAGGCGGCAGTGCAGACGGCGAGGCAAGCGGGCAGGCAGGCAGGCTGGTAGGTGTAAATAGGCAGGTAGGTAGGCAGGGAGGTAGGCAAGTAGGTGGGTAGGTACGTGGACAAGTAGGTAGGCAGGTAGGTAGGTAGGTAGGCAGGGAGGTAGGTAATGCAGGCAGGCAGGCACATTGGTGGGCACGGAGGCTGCCAGGCAGGCAGGTAGGTAGGTAGGCAGGCAGGCAGCTAAATAGGCAAGGTAACGTAAGGTAGGTAGGTAGGATAAGATAACGTAGGTAGGTCAAGGTAAGGTAGATAGGTATGTTAAGGTAAGGTAAGGAAAAGATAAGGTGAGGTGGGTAGGTAGGTTAAGGTAAGGCAGGTAGGTAGGTTCAGGTAAGGAAAGTGGATAGGTTAAGGTAAGGTAGGTAGCTAGGTTAATGTCAGCTAAGGTAAGGTAGGCAAGGCAGGGCAGGGCAGGGCAGGGCAGGGCATGGCAAGGCAAGGCAGGGAAGGCTGCCAAGACAGGCAAGGCCGGCAAGGCAGGCGAATCAAGCAAGGCAGGCAGATAAGGCAGTTAATACACGTCAGGCAGGTAGTTACCCCGTATTCACAAACCACACTTGCCCTTATCTTTAGCGCCCCTTCACTTTTCTGCTCCTTAACGCGTTTCAGAAACAGACCTTACCCTTAACGGTCCCCTTTAGCCCAACTTAAAATTCAGGTAACGGGAGCCATTTAAGGTGCCAACCCAGGCACCTTAAACTGCTCCTTACCACAATTCAACATGACGGCGTGCTACGATGACGACTTCAGTGAGTTCGTCGATTTTGTTCGCCGCGCGGAAGATGTCATCGATGACGAAGCGTACAGTTTTGCGCACCCATTGCGGCGGAACCTTAGGGATCGCCAGAATCCCATGGAAGTGTACAAAAACCAGGAATTCCTCGCAAGGTACCGCTTTTTCAAGGCTGCTGTGGTCATGCTTCTGTCTATGTTGCCGCTGCGCCAGAACACAGACGGACGAGGTTGCCCTGTGCCGCCGCTGTTGCAACTGCTCGTGACGCTGCGTTTTTACGGAGCGGGAACCTTTCAAGTGGTCTCCGGAGACCTTGTAAACGTGTCCCAGCCGACAGTTTCACGGATTGTAACTCGATTGTCGAACTTGATTGCCGCTACTTTGTACCCGGCGCTTGTCAAGCTCCCCGAAGCTGGAAAAATGCATCAAGTTATGTACAACTTCTACAAGATTGCGCAGTTTCCCAGGGTGACTGGTTGTATTGACTGCACCCACGTGCGTATCAAAAGTCCGGGCGGAGACGACGCCGAAGTACATAGGAACAGGAAGGGATACTTCTCAATCAATGTGCAGGTAAGTGAAATGTGTACATAACTTCCAGGGTGAGCATAGAGACGCGAAACAGCGGCACTTTTGAAGCAGGAATAGGCAGCGCACGGGAATGAAATTAGTTACAATTCAGTGAACAATGAATGTACGCGACTTCGCGGCTGGCTCCAAGTTGTGAGAGCTGCATGATTTGCCTCATCGCACTTTATTTTCTCTAATAGAGATAAATTTTTCTGGTATAAAACCCAACACAAGATTTTAAGAATCATGCACTTGATCATAATTATAAAAGCAACTTTGCTAATCATGGCTGTCCCGGAAAGGACATGAAAAATCAGATGCACGTAAAAACAAAGCAGCTGTAACACATTCATTTCTTTTTTTCGCCATGTTTACAGGCTATCACAGGCCCTCAACTGCAATTTTTTGATGTAGTTGCAAGCTGGCCGGGCTCTGCACATGACAGCAGAATTTTTGACAATAGCAATGCAAGAGTTCGTTATGAGGAAGGAACTGTTCCTAGCGTACTCCTTGGCGACATGGGGTATGCTTGCCGGCCATACCTAATGACTCCACTGAGAGATCCTGGACAGAGAGACAGCCCAGAGTTCAGGTAAGTGAATATGACAGGTCACAATATTGCATGGCAACTACAGGCAAATGTCGAACGCCTCTTTATTCAGGTACAACATGTCGCAGATACGGACGAGGAACTCTGTCGAAAGGGCTTTTGGCATCTGGAAAAGAAGATTTCCATGTCTAGACATGAAGCTGCAGATTGCAACAACAACACCTGTAATCGTCATCACAGCATGTGCTGCTTTACACAACTTTGGCCGCGCCCACTCATGTGATGAAATGCCTCCTGCTCTCCTGCAATCGGACACATGCAACCCTCAGCAGCCATGCCCAGCTTTGCAAGCTCAACAGCCACGTCCCATTGACTCAGCGAGTGGCTTCAGGACACGAGCAAGCATTATTCAGCAGCATTTCTCATAGTGTGGCAAAGCAAAACAAACATGGCACGCACCTTCAGAGTACAATAATTCTCTTTGTTTATTGACTGCTATTTTTTATAGCGGCCATTTGGAGCTTTAAGAGCTCTAATTTGGCCCTCTTATTGGCACATTTCAGCTCATGTGCTTCTTTTGCCTGCTTCATGTGAAGCGCATGTTCGGCTCTCATGAGGTTCATTTTTAGTATGTGCTCTTTCCTCTTTCTTCGATTGTCGTCTTCAACAGGTTTAAGGCGTGCGCCAAGCTGTCCCTCAACAGCTGTCTGCTTAGCGGTCTTCCTGCGCTGCACTGAAGCATGGCTGGAAGTGTTTGTGGCAGTGGTTGCGGGGCAGCTGCTACTTCTCCAGGCGGCTGCAGTGCTTCAGCTGCAGGCGGTGTATTTTCCGTGTCTTCGACACACTCCACCTGGCTGCTGCCACCGCTGGGGCTCGCTGCAGTGTCCCACTGATGATAGGTCATATCTGCAAAAACATTTGTAACAGTCAGTTTTCATCACAACTCATGATCACCACATGCATAAAAGCAGACTTTACACAGTGTAAACAGACAATTTTTGGTCTCACTTGTCCTAGCAAGCAGCTTCAGGCATTTACGAGTCGTCGCTGTACATTGTTGAGAGCACAATTTCAAAGCCTGTACTTTGCAAGTGTAGTATTGGTCAGCATGTGTGTGCTTTATGAAATGCAATAAATTTTTAATACTGCAGCCCGCCTATTCCAGCTGGCCTTTTGTCTTCTTATACCTATGACTCATATGACAATCAACTGGCAGCAGTTTTGGCTACCCTTGTCGAAATCATCTAGGTGCACAAGAGAAACAGTGGTTTCGCTGGGATCTGCTTAAAATGGTTTTTTTTTCTAGCTACATAATGGTACGGCTGACTGGTGGCGTCAATACAACTATGTGCAGGGCACTGTCACTGTCATCACTAACGTTGACGAAAAAATAAGTGGGTTATCTGGACAAGCAGTGCCGACAGAAGTGACAGAATGACGATTACAAGGCATTCTTTGTATTTTTAGACGATATGTTAATGGTTGTGTTAGTTCGGGGCGTGGGAGCCCCGCATGCGAGGAACCTCTCAACACGGTTGCTGGGTGGAGACTGGGGTTTATTGCTGAAGAGAGAGAGAGGGAGCGAGCGTACAAGAGCGCACTTCCGCTGCTGTGGGAATGCAGACGGTCACGGTAAGGGAATGAGGAATGCGTCAGTCGACGGGGCTGTGGGGATCAGATGTCGTGGGGGAGACGCCTGCTTGCTTTTGTGGGTGCTAGCTTTTGTGTGGGAGCGGCCGGCCCGCGCTTGTTTCTTGGAAGCGGGCGGCGAGTATGCGCGGAGGAGGCAAGGGCTGTTGGAGCGGCCTGGCGTCGCTTGGTCGACGAACACGACACGATACTTTCTGTATTTATTGCAAGCAAAGCAGTAAATTCCTCAGTTGCCAGTCAGTGCTGTTTCTGTGTGTTTCTCGACTGTGTCCTGTCCCTGCGCACTGTTTTAAGTAGAAAAATGAACCAACTGGCCCCACTACTTCCCATGGTGCGACACTTGTTCCGCTAAATATAACCAGTAATCTGGGAATGATTTTGTTCACGACAAACATACTCCAATGAAAGCATATGCGACATGTGAAAGCAGGAAATTGTTGATGGAATCTGCATAAGAGCACAAAGGAGTAGTTACAACAAACACAAGCAGCACTGAATCACGACGTCCTGAAATCGATGCATCAACAGTGTCATTAGTGTGACCAGCAGTGAACACGTAGAGCCACCCCATATTGTGTTTTCGTTAAAACAAGCAATCTGCTCATATGCATTCCTCTCATGAGATTTTGCTGCAGCTCCTTTCCTTGTCTATCTCTGCTCGCTGGCATATAACAGACAACTGGGCCAAACAACTGCCCTGGCAGAACACATACCGTTGGACAGCTCAAGCGGCTCCGCTTGCATTGATTCGAGCAAGGCGGCGACGTCGGGTGTGCACCCTGGTCGGGAGGCGACCGCGTGGCGCGCGCGGTCACTGTCGAACGGGTTGTGCAACCGCGTCGACAAGTGGGACGCCGCAGCACCAACTCGCTCCAGCTCGTCGGTCATCTGACTTTCTGGCGCGCTGCCACCTCCTGGGGGAAAAAAAAAACCGCCCGGTTCATCATTAGTAGTGATGCAGTCTTTGTTTTTAACTACCTACAGATGATCAGCGTAGTGCACGCGATGGCGAGCACGATACGCGGCATGAAAGATAAGACGTCGAAGCACATTGTGAACACACGCATGTATGATATCACACAGTCAAGCAACTTCTCATGTCGGCTATCAACTGAAAAGCAAACTAACACGGCTGGGGAGCAGTCTTGGCCAAAATCAAGGAGCCTGGCTATCAGCAAACAGAAAAGAGAATCAAGCTAATAAAGACCAGAGAAAACAGAGGAGCTCACCTGTCGCAAACACTCCCTTCGTGTCAGCGGCATTTGCCTTCTTCCATTTTTCTTTTAAATTGTCCCAGCATTTGCGCAGTTGGCTCTCCGTTCGGTAACGGATGTTGGGCCGGCAGTTTATTCGTCCGTGATCACCTTTCAAGTTTTCTTCTTTTTTTCCAGGGAAACTCCGTCTGTTCGTTTGCTCTCCACTACCGCGGTGTACTTATTGCAGAGTTCAGTAAGAACGTTGCGCTCTCCTTCAGTAAAATTTACGCGTTTTTTAGCCTCCATATCTTTTTTTTTTGTTCTAAATAAAAACTGAACAGAAATTGAACGCAGAATCTAACAAGAGTGCAACAAAAAAGGCAAAAAAAATGGAAAAAGTCCAAAAAGAAAAAGAGCGAACCGACGTCGAGAAGCAAACACTCGCAAAAGAGGCGGGCGACGTGAAATCAACAAGCACATTATTGTGACGGCTCATTCCCTTCCCCAGTGCAGGGTAGCCAACCGGAAACCTTTCTGGTTAACATCCCCGCCTTTCCCCCTCTCTGTATCTCTCTCTCTACACTACAGGGTGGCCTGCAAAAGAAGAAAAATGTCAAAATTGGAAAATTGTTTGCCTAAAATCTCTGATGCTTACTTGCAAGCGTGCTAGGAGAAATTTTTATTCACTTTTTGTCGTAGGAACAAATTATACGTGTATCTCCTGATGATTCAAACATAAAAACGCGAGTAGCCTCGCTCCCATATCACCAACATTTTCGGATAGGAGCCCCTTTTCGTAAGGCGCCCTTAAAATCGCGTAAGTTTGGTTTTTGAGGCTGACTTCAGCCTTATCTTACGTTTAAACTTCGGCCCTCCTTGCCGAAGGCCCACTTAACGCTTTAAGGAAAGGAACATTTGTGAATACGGGGTAGGTAGGTAAGGCACCTATATAAGGTAGGTAGGTAAGATAGGTTTTTAAGATATATAGGTAACATAGGTAGGTAGGTAGAAGCATTTTTGGGCAAACTAACCTTTTTATGGTCACCGATAAAGCAGTTGCTGAAGTGTCTTGAAACATCCCTCAATGGATCCCCCTCCTTTGCCTAATCTCCATAGTTGACCAACGACTTCTTATTGATTCAGGGAATTACCCCGAAGAAATGGGGAATAAAACAATTCTGTCGACCAAGGCCATTTATGCGCGAAATCTGAGCTCGAACAATTCACCGGTTTAGCTGTGAATTGCGTTCTACGGCGCGCGTTTAACTTCGGAATACTCTATATAGCTCATACCGCTTCTCACGCGTGATAAGCTGCCACTTGGGGCAGAGCAGGGGATGGAAGGTAGTTTGGTTTGCAGGGGTACCGTCCCTATACCCGTGCCAGTATAGGGGAACTCCTTGCGGAGGACGAAGAACATCGCGAGATCAGGAGCGCGGATTACTAGGCTTTCAAGTTGGAGCCTTTTTATGTATTTCGAACCCCTGACCGCCCTCGACTTCATTCTAGCTTGCGTGGAATGAAATGGTGGCCTTGTTGTAGAGCATCCACCTCGCATTCGGGACGTGCTGCGTGCTATCGCCAGTGCCGCCGGGTCCCCACCGGCTTTTTAAAGGGTACAAAATTTCCCTCAGTCTTGTGCTCGACTTTTCCGGGGAGAGATGCTAGGGAAAGGTGTCCTATACCAAAGTGCTGCGTTTACTGGCCAATGGTTCGCTCCTCCGTCAAGCAATCTGCCTCATGAGGCAAAAGCCCACTTTTGGCCCTTTATACCCCATAGATGGCCTAGTGCTCAGCGCCTCCGGCTTGCAAGTGGGTGGTGCGGCGTTCATTCTCCAGTGCAGCCAAGTACCGACCTGTTTAGCCGTGGGTTTTACAGTACATTCAGTTCGACTGCGAGTGACGTAACCGAATTGGCGCAGGACGCGGTCTGTCATTACATGCAATGCTATTTGCGAGTAATAAACGTCTTCAACATGCTATTTTCAGATTGTACACAAGAGAAATGCTCCTCGCATTGCTTACAGAAGGCCTCGGAGAACACAATTTTGGACCCGAAGTGCATAAACAATCAATGCGATTGTCTTGGATTTGGTATGTATTCGCAGCTGGATCGACCTGCAGGTGACGGCAGAGTCGCTTCGCAGTTATGAATCGGCAGCTACGCCGCCTGCGGAAATGAACGCGGCGGAGGTATTTAGAAAGGGCTTTCGGTCAAAGAAAACGCGCTGTCTACATTAGACGCAGTGTATACTGTTCACAAGTCTTGATTTTCGTCAGAAAAGCGTAGAACGGCCCAATGCTACGGGGAAGAAGCGCTGATTAACGTAAACTACGGAATGACAGAAGCCAACAGCCACAGAAACCAAGGGGCACAGGGGACTTTTTTTTTATTTATTTATTTAATTTGTGGTGTTGATCAATTTAGAATATTACTGAATATGTTATCGCTTAATGCTAATTGATTAGAAAAGCAGAAGAAAAAACAACCACATGCCGCCGGTGGGATCCGAACCCACGACCTCCGAATTACGCGTCCGGTGCTCTACCTCTGAGCTACGGCGACTGCTGTCAAATCTTCTGCTTTCGGGGGTATTTATGTTTACAAGTAACCTAACCTTGAGAGTGTTCATCAGCGCCACCCACGTTCATAAGCGGCGGACGTGGAACGTCCTGAGTTACCGCAGGTGTGACGTAGAACGTCATCGAACGAAGAGGGTGGAAGCTGCGTGATAACCCTCTTATGCTTCCTATGGCGTCAAGGCTGCCAGAACCAAGGCCCTCGCTAATAATAGGCGAGGGCCTTAGCGAGGGCCTCGGTTCTGGCAGCCTTGACGCCATAGGAAGCATAAGAGGGTTCTCACGCCGCTTCCACCCTTTTGGCCCTTTATACCGCATAGATGGCCTAGTGCTCAGCGCCTTTGCCTCTGATGCAGGGGGCGCGGGGTTCATTTTCAGTGCCGCAAGGTACCCACTGGTCTTGCAGTGGGTGCAAGCATGTTCTCATCCTGGTTCTCTACCTTCTTCGGGGTGTCTGGAGTGTATAAGGATTGTGAATTCACGTCGACTACAAGTACCATTATCAAATGGGCGCAGGTCGCTGTCCGGCCTGACATTCAATGCCATTTTCGAGTAATAAATGCCTTCAATATGCTATTTTCAGGGTGTAACCAAGAGGAATGTACTGCGTATTGCTTGAAAGAGGCCCCGGAAAACTTAATGGTGGAGCCGAGGTGCATAAACAATCGCTGCCATTGTCTCCTGGAAACTGGTACGTATTCTCCGGGGGATCAACCTGCAGGTGACGGGAGAGTCACTTCGCAGGAATGAATCGGCAGCTGCGCCGCGTTCGGATATGTACGCGGGGGAGGTGTTTGGAAAGGGCTTTCTGTCAAAGAAAACACGCTGTGTACAATGCACGCCTGATATGCTGCTTAAAAGTTTGGATTTTCATCGGAAAAGTGTAGACTGGCCGAGCGCTACGGGGAGGAAGTGCTCATTAACGGAATATAAGGTACTAGTAGGATGCGGCATAACCCCTGTTTTATTTTTATCTCAGTTTCTTTGTGATGCGTTTTTCTTTTACAGCGCTCAGAGGCCTGGTATATTGCTTGCGTCGCGCTTTGCTAGCAACAGCAGTATTGTTTTGCCTTCGATGTTTCATCAGTGTTCGCGCCGCTGCCTGTCGTCGCGGAAATTATATTTTTACGCGTGTGTCAGACAGGCAAAGTTGGGGCCACTCTCAGCTGGTGCATTTCGGGCTGTGTATTGTAACTAATACTATAGATATATGGACAGATCGTTAGATATAGATACATAGACGGACAGACGGATAGATCTAGATCGATAGAAGTGAAGACACAGAGACAGACGGTACGACTAGTGGGCGGGCAGACAGGCGGCAAAACAAGACGCCTAGGCAAGCGGGCAGGCAGGCAGACAGGTAGGTATGCAGTTAGGCAGGTAGGAAAGTAGGTAGGTAGGTAAGTAGCTAGGTAGCTAGGTAGCTAGGCAGGCAGGCAGGCAGGCAGGTAGGTAGGTAGGTAGGTAGGCAGGCAGGCAGGCAGGCAGTCAGGCAGGCAGGCAGGCAGGCAGGCAGGCAGGCAGGCAGGCAGGCAGGCAGGCAGGCAGGCAGGCAGGCAGGCAGGCAGGCAGGCAGGCAGGCAGGCAGGCAGGCAGGCAGGCAGGCAGGCAGGCAGGCAGGCAGGCAGGCAGGCAGGCAGGCAGCCAGGCAGGCAGGCAAGTAGGTTGGTAGGTAGGAAGGTAGGCAGGTAGAAGGCAGGCAGGTTGGTAGGTACGCAGGTAGGTAGGTAGGTAGGTTGGTAGGTAGCTAGGTAGGTAGGTAGCTAGCTAGGAAGGTAGGTAGGTAGGTAGGTAAGTAGGTGGGCAGGCAGGTAGGCAGCAGGTAGGCAGGCAGGTAGGTAGGCTGGAAGGCAGGTAGGTAGGTAGTATGGTAGGTATGTAGGTAGTTAGGTAGGTATGCAGGCAAGCAGCCAAGTAGGTAGGTAGGCAGGTAAGCAGGTAGGCAGGCAGGCAAGCAGGTAAGTTGGCAGGTAGACAGTCAGGCAGGTATGTAGGGAGGTAGGTAGGTAGGTAGGTTAATAACGCACGTATGTAGGTAGTTTAAGTTAAGGTAATGTAGATAGGTAGGTTAGTGTTAGGTAGGTAGGAAGTGGGTAGGTGACAAGTTGAGGTAAGGTAAGTAGGTAGGTTAAGGTAATATAGGTTCAGGTAAGCAAAGGTAAGGTATGCAGGGGAGGGGAGGGCATGGCAGGCAAATCAGGCAAGGCAGACAGGCAGGCAAGGCAGGCAGTACAGGCAAGGCAGGGAAGGCAGGCAAGGCAAGCAAAGAAGGCAACGCAAGAAAGGCAGGCAAGGCAGGCAAGGCACGCAAGGCACGCAAGGCACGCGAGGCACGCAAGGCACGCAAGGCACGCAAGGCGGGCAAGGCAGGCAAGCAGAAAGGCAGGGAAGGCAGGCAAGCCAAGCAAGGCTGGCAGGTAATGCAGGTCAGGCAGGTCGGGCAGGTAGTTAAGATAGTTTGGTAATGCAGATAGGTAGATGGAGTTTTCGGCATGCTAACCTTTTTGTACTCACCAATAAGTCAGTTGCTGCAGTGTCTTGAAACATCCCTGAAAGGAACCTCCTCCTTTGCCTAATCTCCATTGTTGACCAACGACTTCTTATTGATTTAGGCAAGTACCCCGACGAAATGGGGAATAAAACACTTCTTGCGACCAAACCCGTGCATGCGCCAAATTTGAGCTGGAACATTTCACCGGTTTAGCTGTGAACAGCGTTCTACGCCGCGCGTTTAATTTCGGAATACTCTATATAGCTTCATACCACTTCTCACGCGGGATGAGCTGCCTCTTGGGGCAGAACAGGGGATGGAATGTAGTTGGCTTGGAGGGGTACCGTCTCTAAACCCGTGCCAGCAGCCTCCTTACGGAGGAGGAAAAACATCCCGAGATCAGGAGCGCGGACTACTAGGTTTTCAAGTTGGTCCCTTTTTAAGTATTGCGAACCCCTCACCGCACTCGATTTCATTCCGTCTTGCGTGGAATGAAGTGGTGACCTTGTGGTAGAGCATCCACCTCGTATTCGAGAGCTGCTTCGTGCTATTCCCTGTGACGCCGAGTCCCCACCGGCTTTCTAACGGGAACAATATTTCTCTCGGCATTGTGCTCGACTTTTCCGGGGTTAGATGCTAGGAAAAGGGGTCCGATACCAAACCGTTGCGTTGACGGGCCAATCTTTCGCTCTGTCGTGAACCAATCTCCCCCATGAGGCAAAAGCCCACTTTTTGCCCTTTATACCGTAGAGATGGCGTAGGTGTCAGTGCCTCCGCCTCGCAAGTGGGAGGCGCGGGGATGAATCTCCAGTGCAGCCAAGTACCCACCGGTTTTGCGGTGGGTTTTACAGTGTCTTCAGGTCGACTGCAAGTGATATTTTCAATTGGGCGCAGGACGCTGTCTGTCGTTACGTGCAATGCTATTTGCGAGTAATAAACGCCTTCAACATGCTATTTTCAGTGTGCACACAAGAGAACTGTACTGCGTATTGCTCACACAAGGCCTCGATAAACACACTTTTGGACCCGAAGTGCACAAACAATGGCTGCTATTGCTTCCTGGGAGTTGGTACGTATTCGCCGCTGGATCGACCTGCAGGTGACGGCAGAGCCGCTTCGCAGTTATGAATCAGCAGTTACGCCGCCTGCGGAAATGTACGCGGCGGAAGTGTTTAGAAAGGGCTTTCTGACAAAAAAAAAAAAACTCGCTGTCTACAATGAACGCATCATATGCTGCTTAAAAGTTTCGATTTTCTTACGTTACCGGAAGAAGCGCTCATTAACGGAAAATAGGGGACTGACATGCAGCCGCATAAGCCCTGTACTATTTTTGACTCAGTTTCTTTTCGACGCGTTTTTCTTGTACAGCGGTCAGGGGCCTGGCATCTTTGCGTCGCACTTTGCTAACAGACATCAGCATTGTTTCTCGTTCGAAGCTTCATCAGTATTCGCGCCGCTGCCTGTCGTCGCGGAAATTATATTTTTTACGCGTGCGCCAGACAGGCAAAGTTATTGTCACTCACAGATTGTGCGTTTCGGGCCGTGAATTTTGACTAATACTATTGATAGATGGACAGATCGAGATAAGACCGGTAATCGAGGTCCGATGACCATTTTTTCTTTTCAATTAACATTTTATATGTGGTGGGCAAATGTGTCCACACAAAGGAATGAACGTTAGTTTTGCAAGAAACTTCGTAGTTTACTCGGAAACAAATCGTACGTCACAAGAGGTGGAAAATGTCGTTTTTGCCACTTCGAAAAGTTGCCAGTTTGGAGCCTCATTGCATGCACAATAAATTTTTTGCGCACAACAGCGTTTTTTGAAAAACTCTCTGCAACTTTTCTTATCCACAACAATAACAAAAAGTTTTCTTGCTCTGTCATACTTTTCAGTAAAAAATTTCAAACTTGGCTTCTGAAGCTACGCGGTGCGAAAAAGGCACTTTTCAGGGCAGCCTTAGGGCAAGATGCCTAAAGATCTCGTCCCTAAATATTTTTATCCATATTTTGCGGCTCTTTTTGCACACCTCAGGCAAGTTCTGTAGCTCTGTTCTGTAGCCTCATAATTGGCCAAAGTTCAAAAACGTCAAAAAAGTGACAACTTTGACTTGAATTTAAAAAAAAAACATCATCATCGAATTTCGTTTAAATTTGCTTGAATAATCCTAAATGCTTGATAATTCTGAGGCACCAGAAAAGTGTTGCATTATATTGTTTCAAATTACAAAAATAAACACGAAAATGAGTTCACATTTTTGTTATCTAGAATTGCTTATTACTGGCTCTTAGAAATAGTATCTGTCAGAAATTTCATTTAGCACTCACCGCACGTGGTTACATTTTATTTACCGCAATAGCTTGCAGAGCTTCTATTCGCTTGTTAGCGGCGTTCTTAATGCGTCAAAGTGAGAATAAATGCGCTATTTCGCCTGACGTCTCAAGAACTGGCTGGTGGCGGTCAAACGTATTTTATGTTCTCTAATTTGTCATCGTAACGTCCATTGGTATCTATCATTTCTCGATGCTTAGAAAACAATTTATGTATAAAGTTAATATTAATGTGTTTCTGAACCCGACGTTTCCGAACCTGCATCTCTTTACCTCTGTGTTCAGTGGTTCTACAGGGCACTGTCAGGAGACAAAACGTCGTTTTCTGAGGGCAACAATTTATCTGCAAGGTGTTTAAACAGGAGGAATTTTAATCAGGAGGCAATTTGCAAATTCGATGCCACTTCATGTGCAGATTGCAATTCAGAAAATTGTAACAAGAAATAACCAGCAGCAGTTGATTTCGGTTTGCGCACAGTGTACTCTCCAGCACGAAGCACAAACCAGATCACAGTCTCTTCCATTCCGAAGCAGCGGTGGAGGCCGCGTAGGATGCACTGCCTTCATTTGACTGAACGTACTTCCACCTGTGGAGCGTCTGAACTCCAGGCACTTTCTTTGCCATTTTCCATTATTCCTTCTTCATTTCGCGAAAGTCTGCAAGCTCCCTTTGTGGGAGCTCCAGAATGGTGATGTTCTTTAGCGTTCCTTGAACTGCGTCTACGAAGCCGCTGGCTGTTTGTATGGCCTCACTTGCAGGCTTCCGCAAATTGTGGTGTGATGCTCGATGTTTCCCTAGACCACCAACGCCGTCGCCAGCATTTTTGCCGTGACCTGCGGCCGAAAACATCCATTTCGTCTCTTGACACTCACTGCGTTGTAGCTCATGAAACTGATATTTATTCTTGAAGTGAGCGGGAGCCCCGTCGCTCACATATGTTATGTTGTTGTAGATTGGTGCATTGTCTTCGAAGTGTGCTTTGATTTTCGACAGAGCCAAGCATGCATGAGCTGAATCGTGAGGCATATCGTTGGAAATAACGGCGTAGTTCCGAGTCGATTTTCTTGACGTGACAACGCACGTAAATACGGTTACCTGCTTTTTCTGCCAATGGTACGCTTGTACTGCGTCTGGAAGCACAACTGTCCATTTTTCGGGGAAATCAAAATGCAAAACAATTGCACCTCTCTTGCAGTTGTGTTTTTCTTCATCTATTGCTCTTGCTTGCACAGATCTTATATAGTTGTGGGGAATCCATTTCATGGCCATTCTTTGAAATTCTCTCATGAAAGATGAAGCGGACAAAGTTTTTTTAACTAGCTCACCGTGTTCCCATGTAGCAATCAAAACCTCATCCTCGCTGCTCATTTCAAAATTTTCTGAAGTGAAAATGCCATCTTGCGGAGAGTGCTCACAATTCCTGAGGAAACATGACGCAGAGGGTTCTTGGCATACGCAGAGACTCTGAATATCTTCTGGAGAAAGCGACCTTCCGGACGCGTTCTGCAGTCCCACGAGGCACAGTTGAAAGTTTGCACAGCACACGCAAACACACACTTCCCATTGTGGCGAGCATTTCGCCCACTTAGGACGCAAAGATATAAACTTTGTGAGGCCAACCTGGGAGGCAGGGTGAGCTTGCTTGTAGAGGCGGTATGCTTCTCGCAAGGACCGCGTCATGAAGCGTTTAGGTACCGATTCCTTCTCTCCCTCCTTTTCGATTCTCACAACATCCTTTCTGTTCGGAGTCTGTCCAGAGCAATCGAGTTCATCCATGGTGTAATATTCTAAAACGGCGGTAATGTCTTCCTGTTGTAGTCTGCATCTTGTAAATCTCTCTTGTGTTGACCATACGCCTTCTTCATCCACCATCTTTTTCGATTTTCGGATAACGTACCTCGTTGCCTCTGGAATAACTTCCTGCACATATTTCACGGTTAGGTTGCTTGGTAGCAGTGTTAGCAGCTGGCAACGCTCTTGAAAGGACGCACACCTTTTGTAGGCTGCATGTAGGTTGTCTTCCCAGCTGGTGCACTGCGCACACTTTTCTTCTGAGGCGCGCGAAGTCTCTGGAATATTATACGCTGCCTGTATCCCCGATCGGATTTTCGTCACCATAGCTCTTGCTACGTCTTCCTGCTTTCGCTTTGCATAGGGAAGTCTGAGACGCTTTTTTAGAGTGCTCGGTGGCTCTAGGGGCTAAACTTCGGAGGTAAGGCTGACACTGGAGTTTAAATTTTCTACGATTTCTTCCCCAGGGCGGAATTCATCGAATGTTCGTTAGACTATCCCTGCATATTATCTATGTCTTCCTTGAACCGACGGTAACAATTCTGACAGATGAAGTCGCTTTCTCATACTCGGAGAGCTTCTTCGGGAAGTAGAACTTTTTTGAGACAAGCGAGATTGAGTGCCTTTACACTGCGAAAATTACGTCCTTTTCCAATCTGGTGTTTGTGCCTTTTGTGTAGTCGGCACAAAACGTTCGCCGCGGAAATTTCTTCATGAATGCAAAAGCTCACCGTTTCCGAAGATTATCGCGAGAAGGAAGAACAGGTGACATGCAGGGCCCGGGGATGCTTTTCCAAGAAGATGATATGGACAGATGGATGGATTTTTAGCACAGGCTGCGCACCGTCGACACTGATGCTGTCTCGGTGTGGCGTACGAGCTGAGACTGAGACTCCAAATATGCTTGTCGAGGAAGCCTTCCAGCGTTGATAAAACACATGAGAGCAGACAACACCCCCACCGTCCACCAGGCCTGCAAAACGACGCGCGAAGCTCGAGATCCGAACAACATCCGCTCATCGCTACGACGGGCTGTCTCGGTCGAAGGTCAAAGGCCGAGACATAACTGCCAGGCGTTCAGGAAAGCGGTGTGTTGCGCTGGGAAGACGATAGTGGTGGCTAAAGGCTCGGTGCGGCCGCGGCGGCACA
>NW_028317742.1:57500-60000 GCF_055824585.1 Amblyomma mixtum | reverse complement strand
GTTGAAATAAAAACTGGTGTGGCGCAAGAAACGGGGACACAGAAGGCACACAAAACACAGGACTGGTTGGTTGGTTGGTTGGTTGGTTGGTTGGTTGGTTGGTTGGTTGGTTGGTTGGTTGGTTGGTTGGTGTGTTGGTTGGTTGGTATGTTGGTTGGTTGGTGTGTTGGTTGGTTGGTGTGTTGGTTGGTTGGTGTGTTGGTCGGTTGGTGTGTTGGTCGGTTGGTGTGTTGGTCGGTTGGTGTGTTGGTCGGTCTGTGTGTTGGTCGGTCTGTGTGTTGGTCGGTTGGTGTGTTGGTTGGTTGGTGTGTTGGTCGGTCTGTGTGTTGGTCGGTCTGTGTGTTGGTCGGTTGGTGTGTTGGTTGGTTGGTGTGTTGGTTGGTTGGTGTGTTGGTTGGTTGGTGTGTTGGTTGGTTGGTGTGTTGGTTGGTTGGTGTGTTGGTTGGTTGGTTGGTTGGTTGGTTGGTTGGTTGGTTGGTTGGTTGGCTGGCTGGCTGGCGGGCTGGCGGGCTGGCGGGCTGGCGGGCTGGCTGGCTGGCTGGCTGGGTGGCTGGCTGGCTGGCTGGCTGGCTGGCTGGCTGGCTGGTTGCTTGCTTGCTTGGTTGGTTGGTTGGTTGGTTGGTTGGTTGGTTGGTTGGTTGGTTGGTTGGTTGGCTGGCTGGTTGGCTGGCTGGCTGGCTGGCTGGCTGGCTGGCTGGTCGGTCGGTCGGTCGGTCGGTCGGTCGGTCGGTCGGTCGGTCGGTCGGTCGGTCGGTCGGTCGGTCGGTCGGTCGGTCGGTCGGTCGGTCGGTCAGTCGGTCGGTCGGTCGGTCGGTCGGTCGGTCGGTCGGTCGGTTGGTTGGTTGGTTGGTTGGTTGGTTGGTTGGTTGGTTGGTTGGTTGGTTGGTTGGTTGGTTGGTGTGTTGGTTTGTGTGTTGGTTGGTTGGTTGGTTGGTTGGTTGGTTGGTGTGTTGGTCGGTTGGTTGGTCGGTTGGTTGGTCGGTTGGTTGGTTGGTTGGTTGGTTGGTTGGTGTGTTGGTTGGTTGGTTGGTGTGTTGGTTGGTGTGTTGGTTGGTGTGTTGGTTGGTTGGTTGGTTGAAATAAAAACTGGTATGGCGCAAGAAACGGGGACACAGAAGGCACACAAAACACAGGACTGGTTGGTTGGTTGGTGTGTTGGTTGGTTGGTGTGTTGGTTGGTTGGTGTGTTGGTTGGTAGGTGTGTTGGTTGGTTGGTGTGTTGGTTGGTTGGTGTGTTGGTTGGTTGGTGTGTTGGTTGGTTGGTGTGTTGGTTGGTTGGTGTGTTGGTTGGTTGGTGTGTTGGTTGGTTGGTGTGTTGGTTGGTTGGTGTGTTGGTTGGTTGGTGTGTTGGTTGGTTGGTGTGTTGGTTGGTTGGTGTGTTGGTTGGTTGGAGTGTTGGTTGGTTGGTGTGTTGGTTGGTTGGTGTGTTGGTTGGTTGGTTGGTGTGTTGGTTGGTTGGTGCGTTGGTTGGTTGGTGTGTTGGTTGGTTGGTGTGTTGGTTGGTTGGTGTGTTGGTTGGTTGGTTGTTTGGTTGGTTGAAATAAAAACTGGTGTGGCACAAGAAACGGGGACACAGAAGGCACACAAAACACAGGACTGGTTGGTTGGTTGGTTGGTTGGTTGGTGTGTTGGTTGGTTGGTGTGTTGGTTGGTTGGTGTGTTGGTTGGTTGGTGTGTTGTTTGGTGTGTTGGTTGGTGTGTTGGTGTGTTGGTTGGTTGGTGTGTTGGTGTGTTGGTTGATTGGTTGGTTGGTGTGTTGGTTGGTTGGTTGGTTGGTTGATTGGTTGGTTGGTTGGTTGGTTGGTGCGTTGGTTGGTTGGTTGGTGCGTTGGTTGGTTGGTTGGTTGGTTGGTGTGTTGGTTGGTGTGTTGGTTGGTGTGTTGGTTGGTGTGTTGGTTGGTGTGTTGGTTGGTGTGTTGGTTGGTGTGTTGTTTGGTTGGTTGGTTGGTTGGTTGGTTGGTTGGTTGGTTGGTTGGTTGGTTTGTTGGTTCGTTGGTTGGTTGGTTGGTTGGTTGGTGTGTTGGTTGGTGTGTTGGTTGGTGTGTTGGTTGGTGTGTTGGTTGGTGTGTTGGTTGGTGTGTTGGTTGGTTGGTTGGTTGGTTGGTTGGTTGGTTGGTTGGTTGGTTGGTTGGTGTGTTGGTTGGTGTGTTGGTTGGTTGGTTGGTTGGTTGGTGTGTTGGTTGGTTGGTTGGTTGGCTGGTGTGTTGGTTGGTTGGTGTGTTGGTTGGTTGGTGTGTTGGTTGGTTGGTGTGTTGGTTGGTTGGTGTGTTGGTTGGTTGGTGTGTTGGTTGGTTGGTGTGTTGGTGTGTTGGTTGGTTGGTTGGTTGGTGTGTTGGTTGTTTGGTGTGTTGGTTGGTTGGTTGGTTGATTGGTTGGTTGGTTGGTTGATTGGTTGGTTGGTTGGTTGGTTGGTGCGTTGGTTGGTTGGTTGGTGTGTTGGTTGGTTGGTTGGTGTGTTGGTTGGTTGGTGTGTTGGTTGGTTGGTGTGTTGGTTGGTTGG
>NW_028317742.1:45000-47500 GCF_055824585.1 Amblyomma mixtum | reverse complement strand
TTGATTGGTTGGTTGGTTGGTTGGTTGGTTGGTGCGTTGGTTGGTTGGTGCGTTGGTTGGTTGGTTGGTTGGTTGGTGTGTTGGTTGGTGTGTTGGTTGGTGTGTTGGTTGGTGTGTTGGTTGGTGTGTTGGTTGGTGTGTGTTGGTTGGTGTGTTGTTTGGTTGGTTGGTTGGTTGGTTGGTTGGTTGGTTGGTTGGTTCGTTGGTTGGTTGGTTGGTTGGTTGGTTGGTTGGTTGGTTGGTGTGTTGGTTGGTGTGTTGGTTGGTGTGTTGGTTGGTTGGTTGGTTGGTTGGTGTGTTGGTTGGTTGGTTGGTTGGTTGGTGTGTTGGTTGGTTGGTTGGTTGGTGTGTTGGTTGGTTGGTGTGTTGGTTGGTTGGTGTGTTGGTTGGTTGGTGTGTTGGTTGGTTGGTGTGTTGGTGTGTTGGTTGGTTGGTTGGTTGGTTGGTTGGTGTGTTGGTTGGTTGGTTGGTTGGTTGGTGTGTTGGTTGGTTGGTGTGTTGGTTGGTTGGTGTGTTGGTTGGTTGGTGTGTTGGTTGGTTGGTGTGTTGGTGTGTTGGTTGGTTGGTTGGTTGATTGGTTGGTTGGTTGGTTGGTTGATTGGTTGGTTGGTTGGTTGGTTGGTTGGTTGGTGTGTTGGTTGGTTGGTGGTTGGTTGGTTGGTTGGTTGGTGTGTTGGTTGGTTGGTTGGTTGGTTGGTGTGTTGGTTGGTTGGTGTGTTGGTTGGTTGGTGTGTTGGTTGGTTGGTGTGTTGGTTGGTTGGTGTGTTGGTTGGTTGGTGTGTTGGTTGGTTGGTGTGTTGGTGTGTTGGTTGGTTGGTTGGTGTGTTGGTTGGTTGGTGTGTTGGTTGGTGGTTGGTTGATTGGTTGGTTGGTTGGTTGGTGCGTTGGTTGGTTGGTTGGTTGGTTGGTTGGTGTGTTGGTTGGTGTGTTGGTTGGTGTGTTGGTTGGTGTGTTGGTTGGTGTGTTGGTTGGTGTGTTGGTTGGTTGGTTGGTTGGTTGGTTGGTTGGTTGGTTGGTTCATTGGTTGGTTGGTTGGTTGGTTGGTTGGTTGGTTATTTGGTTGGTTGGTTGGTTGGTTGGTTGGTTGGTTGGTTGGTTCGTTGGTTGGTTGGTTGGTTGGTTGGTTGGTTGAAATAAAAACTGGTATGGCGCAAGAAACGGGGACACAGAAGGCACACAAAACACAGGACTGGTTGGTTGGTTGGTTGGTTGGTTGGTGTGTTGGTTGGTTGGTGTGTTGGTTGGTTGGTGTGTTGGTTGGTTGGTGTGCTGGTTGGTTGGTGTGTTGTGTGTTGGTTGGTTGGTTGGTGTGTTGGTTGGTTGGTGTGTTGGTTGGTTGGTGTGTTGGTTGGTTGGTGTGTTGGTTGGTTGTTGTGTTGGTTGGTTGAAATAAAAACTGGTGTGGCGCAAGAAACGGGGACTCAGAAGGCACACAAAACACAGGACTGGTTGGTTGGTTGGTTGGTTGGTTGGTTGGTGTGTTGGTTGGTTGGTGTGTTGGTTGGTTGGTTGGTTGGTTGGTTGGTTGGTGTGTTGGTTGGTTGGTGTGTTGGTTGGTTGGTTGGTGTGTTGGTTGGTTTGTGTGTTGGTTGGTTGGTTGGTTGGTTGATTGGTTGGTTGGTTGGTTGGTGCGTTGGTTGGTTGGTTGGTGCGTTGGTTGGTTGGTTGGTTTGTGTGTTGGTTGGTGTGTTGGTTGGTTGGTTGGTTGGTTGGTTGGTTGGTGTGTTGGTTGGTTGGTGTGTTGGTTGGTTGGTGTGTTGGTTGGTTGGTGTGTTGGTTGGTTGGTGTGTTGGTTGGTTGGTGTGTTGGTTGGTTGGTGTGTTGGTTGGTTGGTGTGTTGGTTGGTTGGTGTGTTGGTTGGTTGGTGTGTTGGTTGGTTGTTGTGTTGGTTGGTTGGTGTGTTGGTTGGTTGGTGTGTTGGTTGGTAGGTGTGTTGGTTGGTTGGTGTGTTGGTTGGTTGGTGTGTTGGTTGGTAGGTGTGTTGGTTGGTTGGTGTGTTGGTTGGTTGGTGTGTTGGTTGGTGTGTTGGTTGGTTGGTGTGTTGGTTGGTTGGTGTGTTGGTTGGTTGGTTGGTTGGTGTGTTGGTTGGTGTGTTGGTTGGTGTGTTGGTTGGTTGGTTGGTTGGTTGGTTGAAATAAAAACTGGTATGGCGCAAGAAACGGGGACACAGAAGGCACACAAAACACAGGACTGGTTGCTTGGTTGGTTGGTTGGTTGGTGTGTTGGTTGGTTGGTGTATTGGTTGGTTGGTGTGTTGGTTGGTTGGTGTGTTGGTTGGTTGGTGTGTTGGTTGGTTGGTGTGTTGGTTGGTTGGTGTGTTGGTTGGTTGGTGTGTTGGTTGGTTGTTGTGTTGGTTGGTTGGTGTGTTGGTTGGTTGGTGTGTTGGTTGGTTGGTGTGTTGGTCGGTTGGTGTGTTGGTTGGTTGGTGTGTTGGTTGGTAGGTGTGTTGGTTGGTTGGTGTGTTGGTTGGTTGGTGTGTTGGTTGGTTGGTGTGTTGGTT
>NW_028317740.1:135000-236416 GCF_055824585.1 Amblyomma mixtum | reverse complement strand
AACGGCAGCCTTCTTCTATCCTCCACTCAGGTTATAGCGGATCATATAGACGCTTTACAGCGGCGTATCATGGGGGCTGCCATCTTTGATCACGTGATCACGCCGCCATTACTCGCCTCCTGACCGCTCGTCGCGCGCCTCGTCGCGACGGCTGCTGCGTCTGATGTTTCGGTTCCGACAGGCAGTGTTTCGGCTGATACGGTTGTAAAGGAGTGGGAAGACGACACTGTGGTTGGTCCGATACTTCGAAGGACATTTTAAAACCCTGATTTGATCACTTTAGGCGAGAAAACGTGATCGGGCTTCATGTCGCGAAGAGCCGCCGAGGCAACGGTAGGATCGCCTGAATGCCGCTGAAGGCTTTGCTTAATATTTTTTTATTGTTGTTATCTGAAACAGCAAGGTTTAATGACCCTGCGGCTGCGCAGGTCGTTGTCGTATTGTGTACATGCATGCGGAGGTTGCTCTAAAACGCTCACATGCACATCGTACTCATTTGTTTACAACCTGTTAAAGGTGCTTAGGAATCCTAAAATATTTTCTGCTGGTTTGCTAAACAAAGGAAGGCGACAAGAATAAATAAACAAACAAATGTTACCCAATCATGTAAGCACTACCATGCATCAAGCAGTCTTCACAAGCTTGCATGCAATCGTTTACAAGGAGTCCGCGATATAATTGTTATAACGCGCGCATGGCAGAGCGTTCAGTACAAGAAGTTCACGATTATGTCAGCCTCACATAGTATAAAATTGTGGTACGCTCCATGCTCGATATGCGGTCATGTAAATGCTCGAGGTTTCGTTGGTTGTAAGTAATCAGCCGGAGTCACTTCTAGTGACTGTCTCGCATGGATCGCGAGGAAGTGACAACCGCAGTGCACAGCAGCCGTAACACAAATGCTTTATTCCGATTGTGGTCCACGAAAACCGCGCTACTTGGAGCGAAATTCAACAGTAGCACCAAGACGGTGTGTAATACGCGAACTGACGGTAAGCGTTGTCCGCTCGCACGGCTATGCACTGCACAATAGGCAGTAGCTGTATAGGAGCGTGTCTTTTTTTTGTGACGTTTCGGTGGCGGGACAGCTTGTTCATGCGGCTATGTTGCGCACTTACAATCGCAGATTTTCCAAGATCGAGACCTTTCCTTCTATATTCACTGTCTAGCGCTGGCGAACATCCCAGTAAACCATAAAACGTACCATAGACATCAGCAAGATATTTACGCTGGACATTAGACACCTCCATTAGACATCCATATTAGTACCGTTTACGAAAAATCTACGTACCTACAACATGGAAATTGGGGTCCAGTTCACGTTGTAGGTACGTACTGCAGACATCACGCTCTACATTTATCAGATATTTGTGAACATGTAAGTACGCCCAATCTACGTAGCCTAGACGTCTATATAAAGAGAATATGACTATACATAGATCAATATCCAGGTGAAAATTTCTAACTGGTTTCAGTCCTACTGTTTTAAGAGACACATTTCCAGACTGGAACCAGCTGCAATACGAGATGCAGCTGACACCTGTTACAATTCCAGATGGAACGGAGACCTACTGCATCCCAGCCACAGACTTCCCTATGGAGTCGTCGGGACGTCCAAGCACTCCAGCTAGCTCAAATACAGTTGAGTAAGCGAGTACATGGCCATCATGGGAGCCCAAAACACTGCAGATGACTTCCTAGTGCGTCAGTATTTTATTGCGCTCGGCGCTTTCACTGAATCTTCTCGTTGAGCATAATCGTCAGGTTAACAGCTGCGGTGGCATCAATACTCTTCTGCCGAGCCCAATAGGCCAGGGTTGCTGCAAAAGAAAGCATAATTGTTCACTTTTACAGGTGACAAGAGAATGGCACAGCAACCACAACAAACAAACCCAGTAATTTACGCCACTTTTACCGACGCAAGTCTATGAAGCGTGAAAGGTTGCCCTTGCAGCACTAAAAGGCAGTCGTGCTGAGCGGAGTGTGCTTGCACACGCACTTCGGCACACCATCCGAACGCATGCCCACATTTCGGTAGTAGAGGCCAGTTGCATACATCACCAGCCTTTGTTTCAATACACAGCGAGTTTGGCAAAACAGCCAAAGGAGTAAGCGTAAAAATATAACGTGCCGATAAATGCGTTAGAATTTTTTCATTACGAACGCAAAAATAGCATAAAATACACTTCAATGAGTAAACTGAGACTGAGTACGCACCAAGAAAGGTCACGATCCCAGCCGGTGAAAACGACTTGTAGTCCTAATTCGTACTGACGGGTCCACTTCGCCGAGTAGTAAAAGCAAGCAAACTGTCTTCCTTCAGCTCCATCAAGGAAAGAACGGTTGAACAATCTCGCCAGCTATAATAAGGGAATAATTAATTCTGTGTCGAGGTTCTTCAAACACAATGTTCCCACGGAACACGATTGAAATCGCACACGCCCTGCGCTCTACCACTGCCGCCATGGCTGAACCTAGCCTCGTGCGGATGTGCGAAACTGTCACATATTTTGTATCGTCTCTTTTTTGTACTTAGTAGCAGGCTTGGTGTGGCATGAAAAATAAGTTAATTATTTTTAAATTGTAGCATATTACTTTTTTCACAGCTGCAATCGCCATGCGCAGTTTGCGCTATTATTGATAAAATACGATACGAACTACAACGCGATGGCGGCTTAGACAATTCACCGCACTTTCCCCGCCGCCGCCTGTCCGCAGCATAGAACAGGCATATGGGCAGCGCATGTAGCATGAAGGCAAGATGACCCATTATCATTAGGGTAACGGGCTGGATTCAGAGAGAATGCAAGCACAGCAGAGAGGATCAGGGCAGGTGGGCAGATGAGGTTCGGAAGTTTGCTGGGATAAGGGGGCCGCCGCTGGCAGAGGATTAACTGGAGAAATTTTTGGCCTGCACTGGACATGATTACAGTGTTGACATGATGGTAAAAAGCGGGACTCAAGAAGTTTATTCTCAAGAAATATGAGGTCACACATTCAGCAACACAAATGCCTAAGCTTTCCTCAGCTCAACATTCCAATAGTTATCATTGCTAGCGCGATTAGCAGATTTAAGACATTTGTGAAAAAAAAAATAACTCCCAAAAATTGAACTGAACCAATTCTTGTATTTTAAATAGTTGGATAAGTTGAATAAAACATGCTTAATCAGAAAAAGTGGTTATTATATAGTCCTGGCTGCTAAATAACAAACAAGTTTTTTAGTGTGTCCTCACTTTTCAGTGTGGTTGAGATAGCTTGCAGGCTGTAGCACAAGGTATAAATTGAATGTAAGAATAGTAATGAAATAACAATGCGAATCCTGACCAAAGCGACTGGCATTTCAAACCAACTGCGTACAGTTGAGTCAGAAACCTGATGCGTGTGCATTCAGATTTGTCTTTACTACTTCCCGTATTTTTCTTCTTTCTAGGCAGGATAATGTTGCCGTGAAGCGAGCACGAAAAAACACAGGCAGCGCTGGTCATGCCTCCAATTTGTAGTCAACAGCGATTTCAAACTTTAAATGCAGTAAGGCAACACGAAATATCGAACGATTGAAAAATATGGAATTCTTAAATTATATATCTCGCTCACATACCCAGGACGTGACAAGTAATATCTACGAGAAGTCTAGGTTAAGGCAGATATGATGTCGTGGGTACGTCTGCAGCTTTTCCACGAAAAAAGGTTGGTAGATAAGACGTCTGAGAGATTTTGGTTTGGTACATAGACGTTCAGACTTAATCTGGACATCTATGGGAGGTTTGTGGTTTGCTGGGATGTGTGTTGCGTTCGCCCGTTCGGGAAGGGAGGGCGGATGTCCAACGGGCGCGAACAGGGGCAGTACGTCCTTGTGCAGTTCGGTTCCGTGAAACTCGCAAACGATCGCATCCCGCCCCTTTAACTGTTTGTCGCAATTCTTGCAATGCACAACAGAGCATGTATTTTCTCTTTACACATTTCCACTGCTGCGTCGGGGCATACACGCCGGCGACTTACGAGGCAAGTAATGACGCCGTGTTCCGAGAGCACCTGTGGCGCCATCTGGTCTCAAACGGAAGAACTGCGCGCTGTAAACGGTCTATACACGACACCTAGTGCGCACGCGCTAAAGGCGATTTCAGAACGAACCCTAAAGTAGGCTTGTGTTACGTACGGAATTTCCCTTGGTTAGTACTTCTCATTTCCAAAAAACTCTTGTTTGTTAACGATTCCCATTCCAAACCCTAGCAGTCGTTATCATTGCTGGAATCCACACTTCACTCCACTGATCAGCAAACATAACAGGACACTTAAAAAGCGGCTGGCCGCGCTACAGACACAAATCCAACAACACTCTGAGGAGCTGTGCCGGTCCAACTGGGGACAGATATGTGACGGCATCGCAGGAAACCTGTCCAGCAAACGCGCATGGCAACTCCTCCGATACCTCATTGACCCCACACACACCAAATCAGTAACAAAACATCACGTGACACGCCTCACACACGAACACATTGACGATCCCGACACCCTCCTTGATACACTTCAAACCATGCACACCTCTCCAGGCGCCCCCACACCTCTACCCCACTACACAGGACAAGCAAATCCCACACTCGACACCGACATCACGGAGACGGAAGTCAGAGCGGCCCTCGTGATTCTCCGCGCCAACTCCACACTTGGTGTAGACCAAATCACAAACTCTATGCTCCGTAATCTGGACGACCGATCGATCACCCAGATTACGAAATACTTCAACCAGTGCTGGAGGGAGGGTAGCCTCCCGCAGTCCTGGCGCCACGCGAAGGTAATATTCATACCCAAACCCAACAAACCACTTACCATCCAAAACCTTCGCCCGATTTCGCTAACCTCATGCCTCGGGAAGCTCCTCGAGCATGTTGTGTTAGCGAGACTCACAAGTCACATGGCGGACAACAATCTTTACCCGCATAGCATGGTGGGAATCCGCCCCCATCTATCCGCACAGGACGCCATGCTGCAACTCACACGACCTTTTTGACCCGCTTCTTCCAGGTCACACCAAGGCAGTCTTAGCTTTGAATCTTTCCAAAGCTTTTGATCGCATTGAACATCAGGCAATCATGACTGCCCTATCCCCATTGAATGTGGGTGTGCGCACATACATTCAAGCATTCCTCACTGACCGCACGGCTGAGATACACTTCGGCCCTCTGTCTTTCCCCTCCTACACGCTTCAGAGTATCGGCACCCCTCAAGGGTCCGTCCTTTCCCCCTTTCTCTTTAACATTACCCTCATCCCCCTCGCCCGAAAACTGGCAACTATTCCCCACCTGAAGCACACTCTTTATGCCGACGATATCACCCTGTGGACTACCCACGGCAGTGACGGCGGCATAGAGAACACCTTACAGGAAGCAGCCACACTCAGCCAAAATGATGACTGGACCATCGGACTGTCTTGCTCCCCAGAGAAGTCCGAACTGCTCCTCATCCGTCCTAAGATCCACCGCTGACCCTGCTCCCCCATTGCCATTGAACTGAATGGTGACCCGGTACCTGAGGTTGGCACCCTCCGTGTATTGGGCCTGCACATCCAGAACGATGGCAAAAACACCACCACCCTCAAGAAACTCAAGCAGGTTGTAGGCGCGATATCGCACCTCATCCGCAGGGTTTCGGGACATCATAGAGGCTGTGCAACAGTAACTGATGGGCACGTTGGTCAGACATGATTTCTTGTGAAACAGCGCAACGGCACAAGGCCAGAGGACGAGAAGGGACGAAGGGTGTATCGTCCCTTCTCATCCTCTGGCCTTGTGCCGTTGCGCTGTTTCACAAGAAATCATAGAGGCGTGAAGGAGCGTGACCTATGTCGCCTCATCCATGCCTCCACAGCCGTGTGCTGTACACTACCCCATACTTACAACTATCCAAACATGACATAAACGCTTCGGATGCTTTGATTCGCAAGGCATTTAAGGTAGCACTTCATCTTCCCCTCAACACACCCACAGACAGATACTAGGCCTGGTCCTCCACAACACGATCGGGGAACTGGTGCAGGCCCACCGACAGGCCCAATACATCAAGCTCACACAAACCTCCACAGGTCGCTATATCCTCGACTCCCTCGGAATCAGAATACCGGCCAACGACCCAACCCTCCTCGCCATCCCACGACCCCTTCACCGGGAGCTCCTTATCAGACCGCTCCCGACGAATATGCACCCGTCCCACCATGAGCAGCGCCGCAGAGCCCGTACGAAGGCACCGAGCGTACGGCTCTGAGCCGGACGCCGTATGGGTGGACGCTGCCTGCACGGGTGATGAAGCGACAGCAGCTGTGGTGGACTCCTCTTTATCCACCCTCCTCACACTACCTCTCCCTCCAGTCACTTCCCCAGAGGCTGCAGAGGAAGCTGCCATTGCACTTGCTATCACCCGCACAGAAGCCCGGTACAATTTAAGTGACTCTAAAACTGCGATTCTAAATTTTGCTCGAGGCTGACTCCATGTCCCTGCTTTTGACATACTGGACTCGCCCGATGCACCCCCGCCCCGCCAAGTGGAGCTAATATGGGTGCCTGCGCACTCCGGGAATCCCGGAAACGAGGCCGCCAGTCTTTTGGCCCGAGGTTCTTTAAACCGGGCTCAGATGGCCTCGGATCGGGGATTCACGAAGGAGCGCATGAACACATTCAGTGAGCTGACCCAGGCATACAGAGCCTCACGCCAGATCTACCCCCCGCTGCACCCCTCCCTAGATAACAAACAAGCAACACTCTGGCGCAGACTACAGACACACTCTCTCCCCTAGCCCACTATCATCCCTCCTTCCCCAATCCGGCATGTGCCCTATGCCCAGAACCCTTCGCCTCTTCCCTCCACATCCTTTCACTCTGCCCGGCGGACCCTCCCCCGCGGGACCTAGAGAACCTCAAGACCTGGGAGGACTGGGAGCCCCTACTGCGCTCGGAGGACCCGGCCGTGCAGACCATCGCCACCGGCCGGGCTGCCTGTGTTATGGACCTTAGAAACTAACTCTTGGGTGCTCTCTCTCCACTGCTCATGGAGTCATCGGCCTCTTAAATGCGCTCTGTATAAGGCCATACAAGACAATACAGTATGTACATCTCATTTCGAAAAAAAAAAATCTCTGCCTCTCCCGTAACCGAGAGTAGAGTAAGCATGAAATGTTTACGGGCCTAATGTCATCTCGGTGGACACCCGAACCGCACCGTACAGGAAGGGAGGAACGCCACCACCCGTTCAGCGCGATGCCTTGCCATTTGAATGCAAGGTTTTTTGAGGAAAGGAAATGGCGCAGTAATTCTCTGCCATCTCGGTGGACACCCGAACTGCACTGTAATGGAAGGGAGGAACGCCACCACCCGTTCGGCGCGATGCCTTGCCCTTTGAACGCAGCGCTTCTCCCCCGGGCCCCTGTGCGCCTGCGCGGCTTTGCTTCGATGCGCGAAGCCCCTAAGAGATCACGTATGACAACGAAGTGTATCGTGGCATTTATGTGCTTTTTGCGCGTTATTAGAAATCGGAAATTAAAATTCCGTGCATTATCAAACGCACAGCGACTGATATCTTGATAAACATTGAGAAAGCACTGGCAGCAGTTATTTTTTGTGACTCCTTTGGATACCAACCGGCGCTTGCATGCCGGTCGCGTAGGAGGGCTTAGAGAGTCTCGTTAAATCTCGTGAAGTCTCGTACGGTGTCCGGATGCCGTTACGGTGCCCGTCGAGCCAGCGGATCATCGAGCTTTTCCTGTCCAGGCGGGCCCCCGGATCCAGCGTCCCGGAGGTCCTGCCTGCCGTCCTGCTGCCCGGCGCCGCGCTTCTGCCGTGGTGACCCGGGCCCCGTCGCGATGGAGAGACCCTGCCCTGCAGTGCGCCCCACAAAGGCGCAATGCTTTTTGTTTACTGTGCCGGAACCTGTTCCGGCCGATCGCCTCATCGACCTGCTCGAGGAGGTGCTCGGAGTCGGGGGGCTGACATATTTGCAGCACCTTGGTGGTTTACGTTTCCTGGCGGCCGTGGCTTCCATGGCGCAGGCAGCGAAAATGGTGGCGTTGGGCTCGCTGCTCATCGCCGGAAAGGAGGTGCCACTGGAGCAGATGGGGGTTCCAGTGGTGCACGTGACGGTTTTCCGTCTCCCCCCGTGCGTCAGCGACGAGGACCTCGCCGCGGCGTTCCAACCGTACGGGAAGGTGCGCGCCATCACGGAGGTCGCCTTCCAGTCCAGGAACCGCATCGGGAACGGGACGCGCCTGGTGAAGCTCGAGATGACCCGGGCTCCGCCGAACTTCCTGACGGTGGCCGGTGTTCGAGCCATGATTGAATACCGAGGCATGAAACGCGTCTGTTCCCGGTGCGGCGCCGAGGGCCACTTCGGCGCCACGTGTAAGGCGGTGCGCTGCGGCCGGTGCGGCGCGTACGGACACATCGGCGCCAACTGCAAGCCGGTATGCAAGAGGTGCGGAGGCGACCACCCGTCCTCCGACTGCGTCGTGCCGCGGTCCTACGCGGCGGCCGCGGCTGCTGCGGCAGCCAGACCTTCCCAGGAGCCTGGTGTGCAACCCGGGCCGAAGGCGACACCTGAGGGGGCTGGCGCCGGTTCGAGCGGCGCGGCACAGGAGGCGGCGGCGAGCCCTCTCGGGGGGGCTGACGTGCGGGACGACGCCGCGACCAAGCCCGATGACGACCAGGCGGGCACGGAGACGGCGGGCACCTCGTCCGGCCAATCCGCGACGGAGCTGTCCACGGGCAACTCCGACGTCGCGGAATCGACCTCGTCCGAGTCTGACGACTCGCAGAGCGAGTCCTCTTTTGTGGAACCTCCGAGTTTGGAGGTTTCGCTGCTTGACGCGCCCACGGCGGCGCAGCACGAGGGCACGGGCACGGACACCACGTCGCCTGGCTCGCCCTCCCCCAGTGACGCCCTGCACACACCCGTGAAGGACGCCCCGAGCAGCGACGGCTCAAGCGAGTCGCGACCGAAGCCGCCGCACATCCCGGTCGCCCTGCCGCCGCAGGGCCCGTGCGCAGCTAAGTTGGTGCGGGGGGCGCGCAAGGCTCTCGAGCTCGACGACCCCAAGCGCCAGCTCTCCTCGTCGTCGGACGGCGGCGCGACCTGCTCTTCGGCCACCCAGGCGCCGAAGAAGAAACCGAGGACGGCAGACGACGACGGCGACGGCGTCCACATGGACGTCGAGGGAAACGAATAGTTTCCGCCATGGCGCCTCCTCGCCGGACTTCAGGCCCTGCTGGGCCTTTTCCTCCTCCCCTCCCTGCTCGGCGGCCGCCCGAGCGCCGTTCTTTCGACGCTCTACGGCGCCGTTATCTTTTCGGCGCGCTGGCTCAGTCGGCGCGTTTGGCGAACGATGGACGGTGTTCGCGCGGTGGAGTGTGTTGGTGCGTGTGTGACTGTGTGTTGCTGCCGCAGCCGCGCGCATCGGCCGGACCTTTCCACCGCGCAACCATTAGCACCGCTTGGCATCGTCGTCCCGCCGCCGCGGGGCCGCCAGCCAGGACGCCAGCAGGGACCCGGGACGCCTTCCAAGCGCCTCGACGCCCCCCCAGCGCCGGTGTATCAACGCACTCGCAGACTCTATCCGCAGAACTGTACTGTGAGTCCGTCAGCGTTTTGTTTTGTTTACTTGTTTCGTTGTTTATTTTTGTTACATTGCTTCCTTTATTTTCATGATGGCTGTTTTTCGTTTCGCCTCCTTTAACGCGCAGGGTTTTCGCTCTCCCGATAAGCAACGGGAGGTGCTTCACCTTGCGCGTTCGTACCAAATTGATGTTTTGTTTTTGCAGGAGTGTAATTTTCGCACCCCTGCAGACGTCATTTCTTTCCGTTCACGCTTTCATGTCGATGCTTTCTTTTCCTTGACGCACTCACGGTCTTGCGGTGTGGGCGTTGTTTTCCTCACGCCGGCTTTCCGCGCAGGTGCGCATTGTACCTTTGGTTACGATGGTCGAGTACTGGTGGTGGACATTTTCCTAGACGGGCGGAGGACTCGCTTTGTAAACCTGTACGCGCCCGTCACGCGATCTCTGACAGGCGAGTTTTTCCGCTCTCTTACATCCCACCTGCTTGAATCCGTGTCATATGTCCTGCTGGGGGATTTTAATTGCGTCCTAGACTCGTGGCGTGACATTCAGGGCCCCGGTCAAGGTGCGTCCAATTATTACGCCAAGGAGCTAGGCAAACTGGTTCGCCAGCTGCACCTTACGGACGTGTGGGTCGAACTGCACGGGAACCTTTTCGTGGCCACACGTGCTAGGGGCCGTAGCGCCAGTCGAATCGACCGGGTGTACCTACCTGCAGCCCTCGTGCCGCAACTAGTATCCTGCGAGGTAGTGCCATTTCCACCAGGCGCCCGAGCACTCAGCGACCACTTACCTGTCGCGGTATCCTTGAGGTGCGCTTCGGGCCGAATTGCGACGTTATCTACTTGGAGAATGGACATCTCACTCTTGGTGGACGACCAGAGCATTCGCGACATCCGTGCAGATTTGGTGGACTCTGTTGCCCTCTTTGAGTTCAGTCCCTTGATTTGGGACGCCCTGAAAACACGATGGCGAGAAGTTCTCATTCGGGCTGGCAGAGCAAAGCACGCGCGGAAGACTGCGGCGCTCAACGACGTGCTACGCCGCATGCGTATCGTGAAGCAAGGGGGTGAGCTCACCTTTGCGATGCGAGAGTACCTGGACACTCTTCGCGTCCGGTACCACCGCATACTGGAAGAGGGGTCCCATGCCTCCTGTACCGCAGCGAATCTCCGCATGCCGTCGCAGGAACGCGCTGACCTCTTTCACGCGAACCGAGAGCGACCGACCGGCCCGTATTGGAAGCGTAACTAAGCCAGATGGCACGATTTCCGAGCAGGTCCAAGACATCGAGCACGTCTTCCGTGATCACTTTGCCCATCTCTTTTCGTCGCAAGGCCTGTGCGAGTGGGATGGGTTTGACGCTGCTGTAGACGCCTTTTGCGCCGCCCTTCCCCACGCGCCCGACGACGCGGAATCGGCTCTTTGCGCTCGCGCCACGCCGGAGGAGGTCTACGCAGTCTTAAGCGACATGAATCGCGCCTCCGCACCCGGACCAGATGGTCTAGTCTCCGGGTTTTACTACACCTTCTTTGATGTGCTCGGGGACTTCCTCACGCATTTGGTGAACGCCTTCCTCGAGGAAGGAGCTAAGCCACCGTCTTTCGGTGCGGGCCGAATCGTGTTGATACCAAAGCAGGGAACAACGTCGTCATGCCCGGCGGCGTGGCGGCCGATAACCCTGCTCAATACTGACTACAAACTGCTCGCCTCGATTCTCGTCGCTCGCTTGCGTCTTCTTTTGCCAAACCTCGTTAGCCCCTTCCAGGCTTGCGCTGTTCCTGGCCGTTCGGTCTTTGCGTCGCTCACGCTCACGCGCGATGTGTTCGCATACGCACACGCGAAAGGGACTAGCGGGGTTTTTGTTTCCTTAGACCAAGCTAAGGCCTTTGATAGAGTAGAGCATCGCTACTCTATAGTAGAGTAGAGCATCGCATATAGTAGAGCATCGCTACTCTAGAGCATCGCCCGGTTAATCGCTTTTCGAGGGCCAGCATCATCGACAGATATCGTTCGTCAACAGCGGCGACTCCTTGTGACAAGATCTGCTTGATTCCCGGCGTGGGCGGAACACTTCATTTGGCAGCGGCGGCGGCTCGTCTGAGGGACGCTGTTTGACCCTTCGTTCTTGAACTTTTGCAGTGGACCCAAGGAGTGCATCACCAAAGTATTGCTGCCTGTCTACTTGGTCCTTGGCCGTACAGTAATCTGCATTTTTCAAGCTCAAGACGGGTGCAATGCAGTGATTACCATCGCTTTTCGAGGGCCAGCATCATCGACAGATATCGTTCGTCAACAGCGGCGACTCCTTGTGACAAGATCTGCTTGATTCCCGGCGTGGGCGGAACACTTCATTTGGCAGCGGCGGCGGCTCGTCTGAGGGACGCTGTTTGACCCTTCGTTCCTGAACTTTTGCAGTGGACCCAAGGAGTGCATCACCAAAGTATTGCTGCCTGTCTACTTGGTCCTTGGCCGTACAGTAATCTGCATTTTTCAAGCTCAAGACGGGTGCAATGCAGTGATTACCATCGCTTTTCGAGGGCCAGCATCATCGACAGATATCGTTCGTCAACAGCGGCGACTCCTTGTGACAAGATCTGCTTGATTCCCGGCGTGGGCGGAACACTTCATTTGGCAGCGGCGGCGGCTCGTCTGAGGGACGCTGTTTGACCCTTCGTTCTTGAACTTTTGCAGGTTAGTTTTCAAATTCACCTCTTTCGTATCAACTTTCCGCCGCTGCTGCCAATGTGAAGTGTTTTGCATTCAGTGGCTGCTGTTTGACGTATCTTGCAATGTCGCGTTGCTGTGCTTGCAGGGGTGTGTTTCTTGGGGATTCTGCTCGCTTGGCTTGCACTGAATGCGCATTCTTATTCCATTTGGGGCAGTGTTCCGGGGTTGCTGAGGGAGCACTTAAAACCAAAAACAAAAGAGAGTCCCTCAAGAAAAATTGGAAGTGCAGCTCATGCAAGCCAGGTGGGTCAAAAGAAAACTGTGCTGAGTCTCCGGTCTCGCTGGAAACAGACATACATGCAGTACTTCTAGACATAAATGGCAAACTGAACTCTCTCCTTTGTCTACCAGGCAAAGTCGATTCGATTGAGAATTCCATTGAGTTGCTCTCAGCGGAGTTCGACAACTTTGCTACACGTCTTGATGCTCAAGAAAAAGAAACGAAGCAGTTGAAAGATAGGGTAAGCACCTTGGAAAACAAATGTGATTCAAATGAAGTGGCAGAACTAAAAGCTGAACTGAATGACCTTGAGTGGCGAAGCCGGAGGCTGAACCTGGAGTTTCATGGCATTTCTCAAACGGATAACGAAATTCTTCTCGACAAAGTAAATGAAATTGGTGCAACACTGAGTCTGGAACCCCTCGTCACACACGACGTCACAGCCATCCACAGGCTGCCGTCGAAACGCGACAAAATACCTGGTGTCATCGTTCGTTTTGCCCGTCAGGAATTAAGGGATAAATGGTTTGCCAAGAAACGTGCCTTGAGTGACGAGAATAGTGACCAGTACATCCTGGAAAACCTGACAAAGCACGCTCGTAATCTTCTCTTTGTCACAAAGAACTGGGCTAAGGAGCACGGTTATGCGTTTGTTTGGCACGCAAACGGCAGGATCCTTATCAGAAAGAAGCAAGGTGATTCAGTCGTGGTTGTCCGATCTGAAGCGGACCTCGCTCAGCTGTCTTAAGCTTTTTACACATTATGCAGTACCACGAGCTTCTCCTACCGCACGAAGTTAAGAGCAGCTTAGCAATAGAAAACAGCTTTTCAGCTTTACACCTAAATATTCGCTCGATAAGAAACAAGGCTGACCACTTGCCCTATCTCTTAGCACACCTTCAACATAGCTTTGATGTGCTGTTGTTCACAGAAACGTGGGCGGTGCATGAAATTGATTTCATAAACCTTCCTGATTATTCTCTTTTCTATTTGAACCGAAGCACGCGTGGTGGCGGTGTAGCCATTTACGTGAAAAGCGGTCTCAAAGCAGACCTGCTACCCGAGTTTTCTGTTATGAAGGATGATTTTGAGATACTTACAGTCAAAATTGCTGACAGTATTGTCTCAGTGGTATATAGGCCCCCGTCAGGTTGCACTGATGCCTTTATTGAGTTTTTTGATGCCTTTCTTGACTTTTGCTCTCGGGAAAAATCTACGCTGATTGGTGGGGACTTTAATCTTAACATTGAAGATAATAGTTGTAACAGCAGTGCCTTTTTAGAAACTGTCTGGTCCAATGGATTTTTGAATTTAATAACCACACCTACCAGATTTACAGCTACTTCTTCGAGTACACTTGATCTTTTGATCGTTGACATCGCTTCGCATGTGAATTGTGCTGGAACTATAGTTTCGGATATTAGTGACCACTGCGCTGTATTTGCTTCTGTTGTTGCCCAAACCCCTGCTGTCAATTGTGAACATAACGTCTTTACTTACCAGTGCATTAATGAAGAATCCCTTAACCGTTTTAGGCTGTCAATACTTTCTGAAGACTGGAGCTCGATTTTCAATTACTCTCAGCCGGACGAATGCTATAAGTACTTTCTTAATAAATTAAAAGTACACTACACACGCTGCTTTCCATGGAAGACAAAAACTAAAAAATCTAAGATCCGAAAACCATGGGTAACCCCCCTTCACATGAAAATGATGAACCGCAAAAGTAAGCTTTTCAAGCGTTTTATGCTCACTAAGGATCCTGCTGATTTTGTTTCATTCAAAAAATATCGTAATAATCTAACAAGTGAGCTAAGGCGCGCTAAGCAAGCTTACCAGCAGCGCTTAGTTAGTAATAACAAGCACAATCCCCGACAGCTATGGAAAGTTTTGAATGAAGCTTTTGTCCACAAAAAACATAACAAAACACTAGGTGAACTATTTGTCGAAAATGAGCTTTTATCCGGGGCCTCCCTTGCACAGAAATTTAACTCTTTCTTTACTGCCTTTAAGCCAACCGGAGATGTAAAACCTGCCACTAGTACAATTAGCAATATGCCTAATGAATCACTGGTCTTTTATCAAACGGATTCGGAAGAAGTGTTCTCAGTATTAATGAATCTGAAATCAACACGCTGTGTGGATTATGATGGGCTGCAAATAAAACCGCTGAAGTTTGTTGCAGACCTAATAGCCCCGTATCTAGCTTTCATTTTTAATCAGTCCCTTTCATGCTCTATTTTCCCTAATGAAATGAAAAATGCCAAAGTAACAGTTATCTTTAAAGGAGGTAATAAAGCCGTATTAACCAACTACCGCCCGATTTCCGTACTTCCGGTTTTTTCGAAGGTATATGAAAAGATTATTCTAAAAAGAATGGATAGCTTTTTTACTAAACACAGCTTGCTAACAGATTCACAGTTTGGGTTTCGAAAAGGACGCTCTACCGAATCTGCTCTCCTCTCACAAAAAGAATTTATCTTGCAAAATTTTGAACGCAAATGTCTAACTCTCGGTATCTTTGTTGATTTCAGTAAGGCTTTTGACTTTCTTAACCACACTATTTTGCTTGCTAAACTAGAAATGTATGGTGTCCGAGGAATGTGTCTCCATCTTCTACGGTCATACCTCACTGATCGAAAGCAGGCTGTTTTCTGTGATGGACATGGATCCACTCTCCAGGCTATAAACTGTGGCGTGCCTCAGGGCAGCCTTTTAGGTCCTTTTCTCTTTAACGTATATATAAATGACCTCGTAAACATTAACAGTGACGTTAAATTCATTCTGTACGCAGATGACACCAGTATTTTCTGAACAGGCTCCTCAACAGATCATTTATTAAATCGCGGTAATGCTGTTCTTAAAACTTTGCATGCGTGGTCCGTTCAAAATGGGTTGTCTATTAATACCAATAAATCTAAAGCTGTTTTCTTCAGACCTAAAAACATCAAAATTAACTTAAACGATGATCTTCAACTTGGTAACCATAAAATAGAAATAGTGGACACCTTCAGATCACTCGGGGTAATTTTTGACGCCTGTATGAGCTGGACCGCACACGCAACACATCTTCGTAAGAAATTAGCTCCTTCCGTTGGTTTTCTTGCTCGGTACCGCACTGAATTTCCTCCCTGTATAAAACGAATGATTTATCATGCCCTATTCCAATCACACATTAACTATTGCCACATAGTTTGGGCTACCACATCCAAAACAAATCTACAGAAAATTCTAATTCTCCAAAAGAAAGCTATCAGGATTATCGAAGGTGCCAGTTTTACTGCCCATACGGCTGAATTGTTTATTAAGTATGAAGTAATTCGTGTAAATATTTTTCTTGAGTACCGCCTATTATACTATCTCAAATTTTCTTCACCATCAATATGTAATTTTTTGCTTAATATCGCAATGTTAAAGCCCATAGAAAAGTATGTTCAAACCCGATCAACTGCAAAATGGAAACTTCCACGCACTAGAACTAATTATGGTAAACAAGCACTTAATTTTCTTATACCTAATGTTCTAAACAGCTACGAATCTAACCAGCTTAGCATGTATAACCTCCGGCCACATGATTTAAAAGTGTACTTTGTAAATAATATTCCATAACTTCTTATCATATATTGTAGTTTGTGCATGTATCGGTGTCCTTTTCCCATTTGTCATCAACCCAGCAGTGTGTGTAACTTTCAAATGCATCTTGTTCAGTTTTAATTGTTTTTTTCTAGTTTCAAACTACATCTCTGTGTAGCAATCCGTTCAATTGTAAATATTAATTCTTTCTATAGTGTGCTCGTATGCCACCTGCCACCGTTGTATGAATGTGTTTATCTTATTTATTATGTTGTAATGGCTCTTAGATGAGCCACAGGCATTTTCAAGCTATTTTCTTTAGCTTTTGGCCTGTGGCTCATTCTAAAGAATGTGCATATTTTTGAAATAAAGTTTGGATTCAATTCAATTCAATTCAATACTTATACTCCGTTTTGCGGTGCTTTGGGCTGCCTGCCAGCTTCATTGAGCGCATCAAATCGTTGTACTCGGGCCTCACGGCCGAACTCTTGGTGAACGGGTCAGTCACCGCTCCTTTCCCCGTAACACGTGGCGTGCGCCAGGGATGCCCTCTTTCTCCAGCTCTGTTCGTCCTGTCTTTGGACCCCCTGCTGCGCAGCGTCGCCTCCAACGAACGCATCCGCGGCTTTCCATTGACAGGACAGGAAACAATCGTCGTCTCGGCCTATGCCGACGATATTTCAATCTTCGTCCGAGACACCCGGAGTTTTCAGGCCTTCCTGGCCGTATTTACTACTTACTCGGCGCTGTCTGGTGCCGAGCTCAACGCCAGCAAGAGCAGGGCGCTTCGTTTTGGGACCTTCAGCGATCCCCTCCCGGTGCCCATTCCTTTCGTGGACGGGGTCCGAGTGCTAGGAGTCCTTTTTGAGCAGAGCGGTGTGTCGTCCCGGACATGGGATGAAGTTGTTGCGCGCACGACGAGCGCGCTAAGGATGGCAGCGCAGTTCGGCCTCTCCATGGAGGCCAGGGTGAGCGTCATCAAGAGCCGCGCGTGCGCCTTTGCCCACTATGTGGCCCGCGTAGCAGTGATGCCGCGTCGTACGGCGGGTCGGCTCGCGTCCCTTGTGGGCGCCTTTGTCTGGGACGGTGGCACGGCGCAGGTCGCTCGACGCCTTTGCCAGCTGCCGCCTTCTAGAGGAGGACTCGGGCTGCCGTCTGAAGCCACCATGGCGCGTGCGCTCAGCGCCAAGCTCGTAACCACGCTGGTGGAGAGCGACGCATACCTTGGGCGTTCGCTCATGTTTTATTGGATGAGCACAGTGCGGCGCTTCTTCACCACTGAGCGCCATATAGGTCCACAGGCCGAGAGGCCTCTGCGCTTCTATTGAGCGGCTGCTGGTTTTAAGCAGTCTGTTTGTTCTGACTTGCCAGGAGTCGACCTGACTGAGACGCCCGCGTCTCGGCTGAGCGAGATGATCGCGTGCGTGCGCCTTGGCGCCGATGACCAGCGGCGCACCGCGGTACGCAAGTGGCGCACGTGGTGCACAAGTCGTCTCCCTCCGCAGGTCCGCGACTTTGAGTGGAGGAGGAGATGGAGAGTCCTCCCCACGCGCGAACGCCTCTTATCATGGGGCCTTGTGCCCAACGCCCAGTGCGCGCAATGTGGAGCGCGAGAGACAGCGCGAACACTTTCTTTGAGTGCCGTGTTGCCCGGATAATGTGGTGGCAGGTGTATCGGGTGTTTTCAGTACGTGCCGGGCCAGGCATCCGGCAACCACGGGATTATTTTGGCAAACTAGTGTTTATGTCCGCTATGTTTGTTTTGTGGCGTCGCCGCTGTCTGGCCGAAGCCCGGCGTCAACCGGCGACGGCTATGTACCCCGCGTTGCAGAGCCTGCGTCTCCTCATCTGGCAATACCTGTCTGAAAGGCTTGCAGCGGATGCGGAGGCGCGGTTTCTGCGACGGTGGCACACACGCTTCTTTGTCGTGCACGAAGGTCGGCTGGTTATGCCGGCGCTGCGGTATTAGCCGGGGCGACCCCCTCCCCCCCCCCCCCCTCTCTTTACCGACTATGCTGGTTTGTTCGAGGATGGTGGTGTATAATTTTGAAACGGCCAATCACCCTGAGAAAGATCTTTGCTCCCCCCCGTGCGTCGTTGCTACGGGAGGCTGATTCTTCTTTGTCCAGTGTTCATTCTATGCACTATAGGCTGTAATTTGTGATATGTACCGTGTGTTAAAATAAGGTCATGGTGTTTCTGGGTGGCCACCCACTTTGTATACATTTGTTTTGCCCTCAGTCATGAGTGTGTTTCCAATGTTTTGTTTGTTTGCACTGTTGAATAAACTTCCCTTTTATTCAGAGCCCGGATGACTGGAATTCAGTGCCCGGATGATGGCTCTCGGTCTCGGCGTGACGTCACCACACTGTCGACAACGGGGGCTAAAAGCATTTCATGCTTAAAAAACTCGTATTGCCAAATATACCCTCCGCTCCACTGCGCACGGAACCGTAGGCCTCTTAAATGCGCTCTCTATAAGGCCGTACAAGACAGAACAGTATATACAAGGTGGGCGACTGAAGGTTACATAATTTTTTTCCCCCCATTTATTGGCATGGGCATTCTGCCTGGAGCGTTTATTTTCTTTCTGCAAGTCCTTCAAACGTTTAATACAAAGCCTCGAAAAGTCTGCACCACCGCTGAGAAAGGGCGAAATTAACATTTATTGTTCCTTGCTGCATGGACAACCCGTGGGTGGAAGCAGTGCATAAGGTGAGGAAAAGCACACAATTCTCTCGCAAGGAGTTTCCTGATCCGCGCGTGCGCAGGGGCTTCCAGGCGGTAGTTATCGGCGCGATGAAGCAGCGGTTAGAGCACTCAGCTACAGAGCTGAGTACCCGGGTTCGAACCCGACCGCGGCGGCCGCGTTTCGATGGAGGGGGCATTTGTTGTCATGTGTGGAAGGGTAGATTTTGCTGAGTAAACTCAGATTGGGGTGTGTATTAGTCTGCAGTTGTCTCCAGGTAACCGACTGCTCTCTACTAAGGTCTTTGTGGGGAGAGGGTTAGGTCCTCCTGAGGGCTCGTTGGTGCTCTAAGATGGCTCCATACCGTCTGTGACTGCGTCCATTTCGCTATGCGGTGAACACCCAACGCTTTACCACGTTAGGTTACGTGGGCCTGGCAGAAAATGCAGGCAGCGCCGATAAACAACAGACCAACGCCGGAGCAGTGTGAGGCTGCGCTGTTCAGCTCCAAGCCTGAAGAGCAGCTCAAGACTGCAAAGGCCACTGGGGCCCTGGACTGAGGGCTCCACCTACGCTGCGAGAACACTTCTAACAATAAAGTTTTTCATTCATTCGATGGAGGCGAAGCTAAAAAAAAAATTCATGCCGCACTTCTACTGTTAAAGTGCGTAGAGGTGAAAGCGTTTTCCGCACCACTTTCATTGCCTCTGAGGCACTGGTGACGTCGCCACTGGATGACGTCACACAATTGAGTAATTACTAAGTAATGACAAATTACTAATTTATGGCTAATGACAGATTAATGACTAAATACCAGTGAACTGCTAATGAATGACGCTTAAGCTTCTCCTGAACGCGACAGCGTATTGTAACACTGCAGTCCACGGAACACCACCATCCGTTCGGCGCGATGCCTTGCCCTTTGAACGCAACGCTTTTTGGGGAAGGAAACGGCGCAGTAATTCTCTGTCACCTCGGTGGGCACCTCAACCGCACCGTACAGGAAGGGAGGAACTGTGAATGAAGAAAAAGGAGGCAATAAAGAAAATGAAAATTGTATTTGAGGAAAAAAAATTGAGCAGTAACTGTCTCACATATCTCGGTGGACACCCATCATCCGTTTCTAGAGGAAGGGAGGAAGTTGGAGTGAAAGAAGAAAGAGGGGCCGTAATGAAGAAAATAAAAATTGTATTTTCGTTTTCTGCTGCAGTAGCACCTGTGGCGCTAGTGCCACTGTGACGTCATACCAGCTGTAGATTATGTTTTCTTTCAGTCGCAACAACATCAAAAACAAAATATAGAAAGAAATTACCGAAGCCGCTTTCAGTCGCAGCGCAGCGGCGGTCAGTAGCCACGCGTGACCCGTAGACGCGGCGCACTGCATTCCTTGAGTTGGAGGCGCTGCGCTTTTGCTTTCGCAACCTACCAGGCTTAACCAAAGCTAAGCCCCCGCCAATTTTTTATTACTACCCGCCTTATCAAAACCTCGCTTGTCAAGTTGAAAGTCGACTGCAAGTTCTTTAGGAACGCAGCGCTTGCTACCTGTCAGCTCTTGCTTCCAGCCAACGGCGTCGGTAATTTCTTGCGACCTTGCTAGCGTGAGAATGCGGGGATCGGCGCCACATGCCGTGTCATTGAAGGAATGGATTAACACCTTTCGTCTACCACTTGCTGCCTTGTCGCACTAGCAGGACCCTGAGAATCGGCCGACTCCATTGGCTGAGAGGGGATCCTTTTACGGGAAAAAATTGCTACGTTCTTCAGTTGTATCCGACTATAGTAAAATGATGTGATCGCTGAGAAACATGACGGTATACAAATTGTGTTTTGACCTGATTTAAAAAAAATAGGGTTTTTTAATTAGGACAGCGCTTTTTCTGGCACAGCATTGTCAGCGGTGAAGCACATCGGAGTACAGCTAAGGCATGCAAACTAGCAGGTTGATTTACGAATATTGAATAGTTAGCTTTTTAACTGCTTCTATTAGACTCCTTAATTATTGTGAGGCGTGTAGCCCGCCGTAACTAATATCCATATCAGTTTTTAGAATTTCGAATTTCGGCGCTGTGGCCCAAGTTCTGCCTACATATCGCCAAAATGCATGCGCTTTAAAGAAGCTTGGAGGCAAAGCGACCTCTCCAGTGGTGGTGGTGGTGAAAAACATTTATCGTGCAATAATTTTTTTTACAGAGAGAGATAACTCGCCGAATTAGATTTTTTGGGCCACAGTGCTGAAGGTAATCTCTTTCTGAAATTTTAAAAAGTGCTATGGATGTTGCTTACTGTGGGCTACCCGCCTCGCATTAAATAAATTGGTTTTTTGAGGAACGGAAATGGCGCAGTATCTGTCTCGCATATCTCGGCGGACACCTGAACCGCGCCCTAAGAGAAGAGATAAAGGTAGGAGTGACAGAAGAGAGAAAGAGTGCCGTAGTGAAGGGCTCCGGAATAATTTCGACCACCTGGGGATCTTTATGTGCACTGGCATCGCACAGCACACAGGCGCCTCTTGCGTTTCGCCTCCATCGAAACGCGGCCGCCGCGGCCGGGTTCGAACCCGGGTACTCCGGCTCGGTTTGGTTTGGTTTATGGGGTTTAACGTCCCAAAGCAACTAAGGCTATGAGAGACGCCGTAGTGGAGGGCTCCGGGAATTTCGACTACCTGGGGTTCTTTAACGTGCACTGACATCGCACAGTACACGGGCCTCTAGAATTTCTCCTCCAAAGAAATTCAACCGCTGCGGCCGGGATCGAACCCGCGTCTTTCGGGTCAGCAGCCGAGCACCATAACCACTGTGCCACCGCGGGGCACTCCGGCTCGGTGGACGGGCCTTAACTGTATTCTGATGTACTTCACCGCTCACAATGCTATGGAAAAAAAAAGCGCCCTTCTAACTCAGGAAGCCGACTTCGAAAAAAAATTGTGTAAAGTCTTAGGTGAAACACTCCGTAAGGCTTTACTAGCTTCCTAGGACTTTTATCTGCAATGGTACGTTTCTGACTGGAAACTCCACAAACACATGCTCCTCATATACTATGAGAATGTAGAGGCATCATATGCTATTTTCGCGTAGGTGGTGGTGGAAAACATTTATTTAGGCTATTTACAGGAGAGAGGGGGTACTGGCCTTAAGGGCCAGCTCCTTACAAATTCTAGGAGAGGTCCCTAGTTCGGGACCCCTGTGGCTTCCGCGGCAGCTCAGGCCCTATAGACGAGGGCTCTTTGGCTGTCTATAACGTAGAGCAGTCTAGCAGGCAGCCTCCCAGCTCTCTCGGATAGGTGGGGGGAAATGGGGTAATCAGTGTTAGAGGGGCATGCCCACATGATGGCGTACACGTCCGAGAACGCGCATCCACAATGCGGGCACTCCCCTTTAAAAGCCGGATTAAAATATTGCAGCACTCCCGGGCTCAGAACCGTGTTGATATACAAGCGAAGGAGCCAGCGCTCCTCACTTTTGGTTAGCCCTTTCGACGGGGGATGAAAGCGGCTATGCTGTGTTTGATAAAATTGAATAATTTGTTTGTAGGTGATAGCCGGATTACATTCTAATACCTCAGGTACGAAAGAGAGAGAAAACTTTATTACAACAGGAATTCGGGGCACGCCCCAGGGTCCCCGCACGACCCCACTCCACTCAAGTGTTTTATGTTCCGAAGGTCCATAACACTGGCAGCCCGGCCGGTGGCGATGGTCTGCACGGCCGGGTCCTCCGAGCGCAGCAGGGTCTCCCAGTCCTCCCAGTTCTTGAGGTTCTCTAGGTCCCGCGGGGGAGGGTCCGCCGGGCAGAGGGAAAGGATGTGGAGGGAAGAAGCGAAGGGTTCTGGGCATAGAGTGCATGCCGGAGTGGGGAAGGAGGGATGATAATGGGCTAGGTTAAGGGGTGAAGGGAGTGTGTGTGTCTGTAGTCTGCGCCAGAGTGTTGCGTGTCTGTTATCTAGGGAGGGGTGGGGCGGGGGGTAAGTACGAGTGTCGAGGCGCTTCCCGGTGGATGTGCTGAGGTCCAGATGAGGACACGTGTATTCGGGAGATCTCGGTACTCGCATCTATGTAAAAATTACGAGAAACTTTTGCGGCTAAAGTGGTGAAAGGTGCGAAAGCCTGAGTGCTGCATTCTGCTACGCGATTGTTCGCTGCACATTTTGTTGGTGCATTAATTAACTGCCAATTAATGACGCTTAAGCTTCGCCTTTAGGAGTGGAACGCGACAGCGTGTTGTAGCGCTGCCACGGAGCCCAAGGAACGCCACCACCCGTTCGGCGCGATGCGTTGCCCTTTGAACGCAACGCTTTTTGAGGAAAGGAAATGGGGCTGTAATTCTCTGTCATCTCGGGTGTACACCTGAGCCGCACCGTACAGGAAGGGAGGAAGTGTGCGTGAAAGAAGAGCGGCCGTAAGGAAGAAAATGAAAATTGTATTTGAGGAAAGGAAATTACGCATTAATTGTCTCACATATCTCAGTAGACACTACTCGAAAATTGTATTTGAGGAAAGAAAGTTGCGCAGTAACTGTCTCACATATTTCGGTGGACACCCGTCAAAATTCGCGCGCGGTAACGTCACGACAACTTGGACCAATCTGAAACGCGGACAAATACGCCTTGCTCGTCGGTAAATTGGTTTTTGAGGAAAGGAAATGTATCTGTCTCTCATATCTCGGTGGACACCTAAACCTCTCCGTAACGGGAAGGAAGATGGGAGTGAACGAAGACACCGTATTCACTAGACGCACCTTTGTTCATTGCAAACCATCGAGCTGGCATGGTGGTGGTGGTGAAAAACATTTATGGGAAATTAAGTTTTTTTACAGAAAGGTTATTGGGGTAGGACCCTATTGGCCCTTTCCCCTTACAATACTGGGTGGAGCCCCTATTCCGGTGCCCCATTGGCAAGCAACGCCGCCCGCGTCCGTTGAACCAAAGCCTTTTGGCTTTTTAGGTCTTGACAGCCGAGCAGGGCCGCCTCCCAGTCCTCTCTGGTGGGGTTGGGGTTGGGGGGGATAGAGGGGTTTGATTGACACGCGCAAACCACGTGGAAGGTGTCAGCCACCTCCCCACAGAACTGGCACGCACCATCAAAGGATGTATTAAAATGTTTAAGCACCGCCGGGCACAGTACAGTGTTAGTAAGAATTTTGATGAGGAGGCGCTCGTCAGCGCGATCCAGACCCTTACAAGGGGCCAGGTAGCGCCGGTGCTCCTCCTTGTAGTAATCGGTGATTTGTTTGAATGTAAGGGCCAGATTGTCTGATTGGGAGTACCCTTCTAAGGACAGGGAGATAGTCCGGGGATAGAGTGCGCGGGCGGCCTGATCGGCCTGTTCGTTTCCCTGGAGTCCCTGGTGACCGGGGGCCCAAATCAGGTTGCGTGGAGTTGGATCTTCGCATCGACAGCTATATTCCAGTATGCGCCAGGCAAGCGGGGGAGCCCAGCCCAAATCGTAGTTCCGACAGGCCCCTCGGGAGTCGGTGATGATGTGTTTTGGCTTGGGATTCGTGAGAGCCAGAGCAATGGCAATCTCCTCCGCGTTTGTTGCGTTGTAGGCTTTGAAAGTGAGCCCGTTAACTGTGTTTGTGTTGTGTACGACTGCGGCCGTGTACCACCCCCCGTGGTGTGGGCCGGCAACGTCCACGTAATACACGGGTTCTTGGTTACCACAGTATCGCGCCAACGCTTCCGCGCGCGCCTGGCGACGACCGCTGTGGTCTTCTCTGGACATGTTGCGGAGAAGGGGTCGGACCCGGAGGGCGCGTCTCCAGGGTTCTGGCACTCTCTCCCTTTCCTCAATGTGGTAGTCATGTTTGATGTGTAGCCGGTCCAAGAGGCGGCGACCGGACGTGGTCTGTGCAAGACGCGTGTATTGGTTGACTAAGTGGGCTTCTCGAAGCTCCCTAAATGAGTTCACCACGCCCAAGGCCAGAAGACTCTGGTTGGACGTGGTGACCGGAAGATCGAGAGCCCGCTTGATGACTTTCCGCAGGATGACCTCCAGTTGGTCATCATCGTGTTTGCGCAGGTGCAAGTAGGGAGTTGAGTAGAGGATTCTACTCGTTACGAAAGCATGGGCAAGACGCAGTGCATCCTTGCTTCGTAATCCGCCCCGCTTGTTGGAGACCCGGCGGACCATGCGGCCCACCTGGTCTCCCACCGTGCGAAGTTTGCATGACATGGCGGAGTGGTAGCGTGCTCGACTCCACTCCGGAGACCGGGGTTCGATTCCAAAGCTCGGCCAATTTCTTACTCGGTTTTATTTATTTATCTGGTGTGCCTAGAAAGGCTAATTAGATAATTGGTTAAGTTAAGCAATTAACTAAACTCAGACTTACTTGGAGCATCACTATACGATCCCTTTAATTGGTTGCATGGTTAGTAGCCGAAGTACAATTGGCCCCGTTTGAAATTCGCGCACTGTGACGTCACGACCGTTTTGACCAATTGAAAAGCGTGACATTTCTGTCGACAGCTCCTGCTTACAACGATGAGGCATTAAAGGCTTCCGCCTTATAATTTTGCGGCGCGTTGAGATATGCGTCCTTGTTGTGAATTTCGACAGGCTTCCCGGGAGTCGTTGATCATAACCTGGGAGTCTGGTCCTGCAGCGGCGATTGCTATAGCGACCTCCTCCGCGTGTGTAATGTTGGGGGCATGGAAAGTGAGTCCCTGAACGTACGTATTTTGATGGATTACGGCGGCCGTATACCATACCCCGTGGTGTGGGTCAGCAGCATCCGTGTGGTGGTGGTGGTGAAAACTTTTATTTTGTGAAAAAGAGTTTGGGAGCCACAGAGTGGCCCCGCTACATGGTCGGCGTCCCTAGTCCGGGACACCGCATGACGAGGCCCCGTCTCTCGCCCGTTTCACCAGAGCCCTTTGGGACTCAAGCGAGGAGCAGTTGAGGAGGGCAGTCTCCCATGCCTCTCTGGAAGGGGTAGGGGAAGGGGGAAGGTGGGGATTTTTAGTACATGCCCACACCATGTGGAAGATATCACAGGTCTCCCCACAGTGTGGGCATCGCCCATCCGTGTTAGGATCGTAATGTTTTATTATTGCAGGACAGAGTAGAGTACCTGTCTGCAGGCGCCTTAAAGTTCGCTCCTCCGTCTTACTCAGCCCTTTTGCCGGGGCCGGGAAAAGGCGGTGGTTGTCGCTATAATGTGTTAATATTTCCCTGAATCGCAGCAGCGGCTGGTTAGTCTCCGAGCCAGAAGAGCTGGGATGAGGAGCCCGGTGAGTAAGCGCTCGGGCAGCCGCGTCAGCGGCCTCATTACCTCGAAAGCCCTGGTGGCCAGGAGCCCAAATGATTCGTTTGGGTGTTGGATCAGTGGCAGTCCGTCGTAGAAAACAAGCAGCTAAGAGGGAGATCTCCCCTGCCAAGTAATGTTCACATGCTTTTCGGGAGTCCGTGATGATTATTCTCGAATTGGCGTGGGCGGCAGCAAGCGCTATCGCTACTTCCTCGGCCCGCATTGAATCCGTGTAGACGACTCTGTAGCAAGAGCCACAGCGGTCGTTAAGGGCCGTCACGCGCGCGGTTCGACGGCCCTTGTGAGTCTCCTTTGTCATGTTCTGTGGCAGAGGTTGGACCTGTAGTGCGTGGCGCCAGTCCTCTGGAACCGTGGTCCTTTCCTCTGCACGCGCTTTGTAGGCAACGTGGAGGCGGTTGATGAGGCTTTTGACGGCTGAGGACTTGTTAAACCGCAAGTATTGATTGTTTAAGTGCGCCTCGCGTAGCTCCGCAAAGGTGTTGGGCATTCCGAGATCGATGAGCCGTTGACTGGACGTCGTTAAGGGGATGTTGAGGGCGCGCTTGAGATTTTGCGAAGGATCGCCTTTATGGCGTTCTCGTCACATTTCCGAAAGTGGAGATAGGGTGCCAAATCGGGTATCCGGCTGGTAACGAATGCATTGGCCAGCCTCAGGGTGTGTTTGCATCGTAACCTCCCCCCCCCCCCCCCCCCCCCGTTTGTTAGACACCCGGCGGGCCTTGCGGCCCACCTGGTCTCGAATTGCAGTACTTCCATCTCGTGTTGATGTACGGTTTTCGATAAAAAGAATCTTGCAGCTTCATCATTATGAGGAGCTTGCCAAGGAGGTTTGAGCGCGAAATTGACATCTCAAAAAGCTAGAGTTTTGTTTCTGAGTGGAAACAAGTAAGATAGTGTTTTTTTTTTTGCTGAGCTTCTACCACTTAGAAAATAGCGGATCACACGTGAGGCCTGATTTTTTTTAGAGCGCAGCTGTTTGGGGCCCGTCTCTGCGTTTCGCGGCGTCGCTGTTGTGCGTTGTAACCAGCAGTGGACACTTTGATCCTGCTTTACGCTGCGAATGGAGCGGCAGCTTGGAAAGCCGAGGGCAAAATGGGTAAATTGGTTTGGTTTGGTTTGGTTTATTGGGGTTTAACGTCCCAAAGCGACTCAGGCTATGAGGGACGCCGTAGTGAAGGACTCCGGAAATTTCGACCACCTGGGGTTCTTTAACGTGCACTGACATCGCACTGTACACGGGCCTGTAGAATTTCGCCTTCATCGAAATTCAGCCGCCGCAGCCGGGATCGAACCCGCGTCTTTTGGGTCAGCAGCCAAGCGCCGTAACCACTGAGCCACCGCGGCGGGGCAAAATGGGTAAATTGGTTTTTGAGGAAAGGAAATGGCGCACTATCTGTCTCACACATTTCGGTGGACACCTGAACCAGAGGAAAGGCGCATAACTGCCCTCTTGACACAGAGGACACCTCAATCGGGATTTAAGCTTTGTGGCGGTAGTGACAGATGTGCGCTGCATGCGTTGGCATCTACAACGTTGTGCCAGGAACCCGGCGTTCGTTGTGTTTATTGGCGTTGGCGTTGAGGTTGTTTTACACAGCCTAGATGAACATCTAGATGAACATAGAAGAACAGTCACTACAATCACTAACTGAGTATATGCAGAAGTGCTGGTCGGAGGGCTCAATCCCACAAATATGGAAAACGGCAGAGATCATTCTCATTCCAAAACCCGGGAAGGCACTCAGCCTTGAGAACCTCAGGCCAATTTCGCTCACGTCTTGTGTAGGTAAGCTCATGGAGCACGTAGTTCATACCCGCCTAAACCGGTTTATGGAAGAGAACGAGCTGTACCCCCCCAACCATGATTGGATTTCGACCAAAATTTTCTACGCAGGATGTAATGCTTCAGCTCAAACATCAGATTATTGAGGCAAAAACGCGGGACACCAGAATAATTCTTGGACTCGACCTGGAAAAGGCCTTTGACAATGTCAGACATGATGCGATCTTGGAGAACCTTCATGAACTCGGGGTGGGAGCCCGCACCTTCAACTATATCCGCGACTTTCTCTCACGTAGAAAGGCGCATTTTCAAGTAGGAGGTTTCCACTCGCGTGACTTCCCCCTCGGCAACAAGGGCACCCCGCAGGGATCGGTCCTGTCACCCTTTCTCTTCAACGTTGCAATGTTGAAACTTCCACACCAACTAGCGCAGATCCCGCATCTCCACCACAGCCTCTACGCTGACATCACCTTGTATATTATGTAGACGCAGCAGGGCCATCGCCCACGGGATTTTACTCGGCCGCTGTCGTTCACCAGGAAATTCACGTTGATGGACTCTCCTTTCGAGCCCCGAATTCAATGCGGGCCGAGGAAGTAGCGATAGCGCTTGCTGCCGCCCACGCCAATTCGAGAATAATCATCACGGACTCCCGAAAAGCATGTGAACATTACTTGGCAGGGGAGATCTCCCCCTTAGCTGCTTGTATTCTACGACGGACTGCCACTGATCCAACACCCAAACGAATCATTTGGGCTCCTGGCCACCAGGGCTTACGAGGTAATGAGGCCGCTGACGCGGCTGCCTGAGCGCTTACTCACCGGGCTCCTCATCCCAGCTCTTCTGGCTCGGAGACTAACCGGTTAGCCGCTGCTGCGATTCAGGGAAATATTAACACATTATAGCGACAACCACCGCCTTTTCCCGGCCCCTGCAAAAGGGTTGAGTAAGACGGAGGAGCGAACTTTAAGGCGCCTGCAGACAGGTACTCTACTCTGTCCTGCAATAATAAAACTTTACGATCCTAACACGGATGGGCGATGCCCACACTGTGGGGAGACCTGTGATATCTTCCACATGGTGTGGGCATGTACTCAAAATCCCCACCTCCCCCCTTCCCCTACCCCTTCCAGAGAGGCATGGGAGACTGCCCTCCTCAACTGCTCCTCGCTTGAGTCCCAAAGGGCTCTGGTGAAACGGGCGAGAGACGAGGCCTCGTCGTGCGGTGTCCCGGACTAGTTAATGGTGGTGCTTCAGGAGCTAATTTCGCGTTTTCAGTTGATGTTGAGGAGCTATTCTATTCCATACCACAAAAAGAGTTGTTAGATGCAGTAAGAGAGCGGATTGAAAGCTGGGGGGCTGTGAAGTTTCAGAATAGTAGCGGGGTTTCGGTAAATGACTTTATAGCCTTAGTTAAGTGTTACCTCTCATCCACTTACATTTGTTTTGATGACCGATTGTTTGTGCAAAAAGATGGCATTTGCATAGGGTCTTGCATAGCCCCGATTCTTAGTGAAATCTTTTTAGGACAGTTTGACAAGCGCGTTGCAGCGTGCATTGAAGACGAAAAGCGTGTTGTTAAGTGTTTTAGGTACGTGGATGACTTTATTGTGTTTATGCATGTTAACAACGAGAGCGACAAACCACAGGTTGTAAAAAGTGTTTTAGAGATTTTCGGTGATTGTTCTGGCAAGCTGAGGTTCACGCATGAAGTTCCAGTGGACGGGTGCCTCCAGTTCCTCGAGCTAAGTTTGTTCTTTGGCACTGGGCACATCTGTTGGTCGTACCAGCCTCGCACAAAAAAAGAAATTTTAGCGTATAATTCGGCCCATTCTAAATTGGTAAAACGGGGGATTGCAAAAAATTGCCTGCGGGGTGCTCTCGAAAAGTCCTGCCAGCATAAGATTGAGGACAGCTTGCAAGCGCAAGTGCACCGGTTGAAGAAGGCCGGTTTCCCTAACGACACAGTGATGGCTGTGGCGGAATGCCTCTTGAAGGAAGTCAGGGCAGGTGGCCGCCCTGGCGTGGCCGCCGGAGAAAGTGCCAAAAGGCTCAGGCGTACGGCTATACCGTACGTGCACCAGCTTTCGCACCGGCTGAGGAAAGTTGGAGGGAAGTGCGGTGTGGACGTCATGTTCACCGCCCCCGAAAAGCTGGTGCGCATGTGCAAAGCCGTCAATGAGAAGAGGAAACCGGTATGCACCATAAAACACGTGTGCAAGTTCGTTCCGTGCACTGCTGGCATTGTATACCGCATACCCCTCTCATGCGGTAGATGCTACGTGGGACAGTCTGGACGCTGCCTAAATGAACGGCTACGAGAGCATCGCACGCTGGTGGATTCATTGGCGGGGGGCAGCCATTTGGCTACGCATTGTAAGCGGTGCGGGTGCGTGCCGGCGTTTGATGCCACGTGTGTGCTTGGTAGGGGAGGCACAAGGTTAGGTCGCGAGATTTGTGAGGCTTATCACATTATGAGGGAAGGTGACAAGTGTGTAAGCACGACGTCACTTGCCCTGACCAGGAAAGAAACCTTGTATCTGCGAAACAGTTTGCCACTTCTTGATTAGTTTTTTGTAACTCAGTGTGCGCATGTGCCACTGAAGTGTTTTAAGTACATGTTTGGTGTAGTAAACCTTTAGTTGATGTTTAGCGCTCGTCCTGTCTCCTTCTCTGTCTTTGTCCTAGTTTTATGCGCTAGTCTTTTAATTAACTATGTCAAACCAACTAGCCCAGCTTTCCGCCTTGATTGCATTGATGTCCCGGACTAGGGACGCCGACCATGTAGCGGGGCCACTCTGTGGCTCCCAAACTCTTTTTCACAAAATAAAAGTTTTCACCACCACCACCACCGCCGAGGGCAGTGATGCCGAAATCGAGGAGAGACTCCAGCGTGCCATCGATATCGTAGGGAACTATGTAGACACCAGGGGGCTGCGGTGCTCTCCAGCCAAATCTGAATTTCTCATATTCCGCAAAATCAGATCTTGCGCAACCCCCGCCGGCCATGGAACTCAGTATTCGCGGAGTCCTCATTCCTCGAGTACCCAAAATTAAGATCTTGGGCCTAATTCTACAAGAACACCGCTTCAATGGTGACGTAATTCAGAAGCTTGAGGGTACCTCGCAGCAAATTATGCGACTCATTCGCCGCATTAGTAACCGCCACTCGGGCTTGAGGGAAAGCAATACTCTCCGTTTAGTACAAGCCCTTGTGACAAGCCGCATCGCTTACGTATGCCCTTACCTACATCTCAAGTCAGCTGAAAAAGAGAAAGCGGAGCCATATTCAGAAAATGCGTCAAACAGGCAGTTGGGCTACCCATGCACACTGCGACTGAGAAAGTGTTAGGTCTCGGTCTTCATAACACCCTAAGTGAGATTATTGAAACGGTAACCGTCTCGCAGAACGAAGGACTAACGGCCACACCAACTGGCAGACACATTCTGTCCACACTAGGCATAAAATACGAACGACAAGGCGGACCAAAAACTGACCTTCCCAAACATATACGCCAGCTTCTGGTCATTCCTCCACTACCTCGGAACATGCACCCAGATTTCCACGCTGAACGTCGTGCAGAGAGAGCCAAATCATTAGGCAAACGCTTCCTTAATGATACATCTGTGGTATATGTTGATGCAGCAGATTCTTCGGCTGACAAGATGGTAGCTGTGGTCACCACAGAATGTGGTACACTCATAACTGGTGCACTACACGCACTAAGCACACACATGTTGGAGAAGAAACAGCCATTGCTCTAGCCATTGCGGTATCCTCGGCAGAAACCATGATCAGCGACTCAAAATTGGCGATACGTAACTACACGTTTGGAAGAATCTCTCCACAAGCAGCACGGATTCTGCTAAATTATCAGTCCACGCGGCGCATTCGCCTAATCTAGACGCCTCCTCATGCCTCCCTTGCTGGTAATGAGGCGGCTCATAACCTAGCTCGAGAACTGTCCCGCCGAGCTGGGTCGTGCAGTCCACCCGCCCTATACTCCGGCAAGGACAGGTTGTTTTCTTACAGAGAAATCCTGCAGCACTACAGGCTTGCAAGACTCAGATTCCCCCAGCAGATAAAACGCTCTCCAAGCAAGAGGCCAAAGCCTGGCGTAAACTTAAAACTAACACCTACCCAAATCCCCAATTGTGTAGCTTCTATTCGGAAGGACTCTACTCAGACAAATGCAAAAATTGTGATGCGAAAGCCGATCTAAATCATGATCTGGAACTGCCCTCAGTCCCTACCCGCGAGTCGCTTCATTACCGACTCTGATCATTGGGAGGCTCTATTGCTCAGCCCCGACCCGGGGACACATATCAAGCTCCTCCAGCTGGCTGAAGACGCCGCCGCTGCCCAAGGGATAGCGGCCGCCGTTTAAGCGGGGGGCGACTTCGGGTCGCTCCTCCATATTTATTTATTTATTTATTTATTCAAGTACCTACATATCGCCCTGGTGGGCATTACAGTAGGGGGGACGAGGCAGAAAACTGGAACACTTGTCAGCGCCAAAGTTCTAAAGTGTAAACAGTACAGGCATCAAATACATTGTCCTGATGGGCATTGCAGAATTGAGGAACGATAGAAACCCATTTCAAAGCATCAGAGTGATAACAAATACAAGAAACAAACGCGGGCAATCAATAATTGCTCCAAAGTAATAAATAAACACACGCAACATACACGGGTAATCAATCAGTAGACACAAAGGGGAAAAATGAAGAAAGTTACGCGTAATGACTAAGTGCATCGACAAACTTTGCACGATCAGCAGTTTCAACAATGTCAGGACGCAGCTGGTTCCATTTACTGATAGTGCACGGAAAAAACGACTTCTTATAAACAGATGTGCGGGCAAAAATTTCTTTAATCTTTAGGCTGTGATCTCGCCGCTCAGATACATAACTCGGTGTCTGTAAATATCTACTTTTAGCTAACGGTGTTTCGTTGTACAGAACGTCCCGCAAGAATAAAAGGCGAAATCGTTCACGGCGCAGGGAAAGGTCCTCCCAGTTAATCTGACGTTTTATACCGGAGATGCTGCTGGGAAATTGGTAACAACTAGTTACAAAGCGAGCGGCACGATTCTGAATGGCTTCTATACTGTTAATAAGATGCTGTGTGGGAGGGTCCCACACAATACAGGCATATTCAAGAATAGGGCGGACATTGGTAACGTAAAGTGTTTCCCTAACGTTTTGTGGGGCTTGTTTGAAGTTTCTTTTAATAAAGTTCAGAACGCGACCTGCCTTCTGGGTTATACATTGAACGTGATGATTCCATGTTAAGTCTGAAGAAAATGTGACACCTAGGTATTTAGCTTCGTTAACTGACGCGAGGGGCTGACCATCGATGTAATAATTTGACTGCATGAAATTACGCTTTCTGGTGAAACGGATATAAGAGCACTTGGAAACGTTTAGAGACATAAGCCAGTTTTGACACCAATGGGATATTCTATGGAGGTCGGACTGTAAAGCTAATCGATCTGAATCATGTTTAATTTCCCTGTATAAAACACAATCATCAGCGTAGAGCCTGATTTTTGAAGTTATTCCAGTACCAATGTCATTAACGTAAATTAAAAAAAGAAGAGGCCCTAATACAGAGCCCTGTGGTACCCCGGATGTCACAGAAGCGGTAGCAGATTCAGCTCCATTTACGATTAATTTCTGCGAACGGCCAGTTAGGTAATTTTGCAGCCAGAAAAGAATATGCTGAGGTAAACCGAGAGCAGATAGTTTGCAAAAGAGAAGAGCGTGACAAACTTTGTCGAATGCTTTCTGAAAATCAAGGAGAATGCAGTCAGTTTGGAAACCATTATCGAATGAGCTAAATATGTCTTCAGAAAATTCAATTAGTTGGGTAACACACGACCTCCCTGATCTAAACCCATGCTGATAATCTACAAAGAAATTGTTATTATCAAGATGGGAACAAATATTAGTGTAAATTATGTGTTCAAGTGTCTTACAGGAAACGCTAGTTAAGGAAATTGGCCTGTAATTTGAGACGCAGTCCCTCAGTCCTTTCTTATGAATTGGAACTACATTCCCTATTTTCCATTCATGGGGGAGTTCAGTTGTGGCCAGAGATTTTGTGAACAATATGGATAAATAATAAGATATAATGTCTGCACAAGATTTAAGAACAAAGTTCGGTATTCCATCAGGGCCAGGAGCAGAATTGTGTTTTAGCTTTCGCAGTAGATTAAAGATACCAGACCTACTAATCGTAATGTCAGGCATGGTCTCAGTACCCGTAGTAACTGAAGTAAGCCCTGGTGCTAAGTCCGAGAAAACAGAGGTGAAATACTGATTAAAACAGGTTGCCTTATCTGCATCACTAGTAAGAATGTTACCTTCATCTTTTATCGGAGGTATTCCGACCTCGTCTTTGTTATTGGCTTTAACTAAATGCCACAGAGTTTTTGGATTACTTGCAATTTTCGGTCCTAGTGAAACAAAGAACTCTTTTTTTGCTATTTTGATTTTAGACTTGATTTCCGCACTCAACCGCTCAAGTCTCTGAAAAGCAGGAGAGTTAGTCTGGTCTCTATAGGTTCTAAACATGCGATTTCTTTTGTTAATAAGTGTCTTTATTTCTTTCGTGAACCATGGCTTAGACCTTCTGCGTTTTACCGAAAGTATTTGGTAAGGTATATAAGTATCAATTAAGCTCAGGACCTTATCTTTGAAGTCGGACCACAATTCATCTACATTTCGGCTACCGCTAATCTGAACAAAGCTGTCGAGTTCACATTGTAGGGCAACGATAATACTATTATAATCTCCTCTTTCGAAGTTGTAGACTTTGCGAGGCCGCGGCACAGGAATGATCGGTTTTGGACTTACAACGCGGGCTACTACAACGTCATGATCGCTTATTCCAGGCACAACCGAGAGAGAGTCGAGCAATGAAGGGGAGTTTGAAAACAAGAGATCAAGAATAGAACTTGTCCCTCTTTGTCGTCTGGTCGGAGTTGCCACAAATTGAAAAAGACCATGTGTTGAGATAAGATTATTAAAGGCGTAGGACAAAGACGAGTGGGAGGAGAGCACTGGTAATTTATTCTGCCACTGAACGTCAGGCATGTTAAAGTCCCCTCCGATCAGGAAATAATCAGTTGTAACTTTCAGCAAAACATTCGAAAGGGCATTGAGGGAATGGGAGTCGTTATTAGGCGGGCGATAAAAAGCGCCGATAGTAAGGTATTCATGATTTTCAAGCACCAATTTACACCACACCGATTCACATTTGATATCACCAGTAGTGACCGCAAAGCTTGCTATATTTTGCCTTACGAGCAAGAACACGCCTCCTCCGTGTGTGTTTCTATCTTTTCGGTAAGACACATATTCAGAAGGAAACACTTCAGCGCTGCAAATGGATTCATCTAACCATGATTCGCAGCCGATAACAACATCCGTGTTCGAAGAAGATATTAAAGCAGCTAGTTCATCACTTTTATTCTTTACACTTCGACAATTGATAAGCATGACACTGATGCCTGCCTGATGAGAGGAAAAACGGGGGTTAGATTTAATACGAGCATCACATGCAGGTTGACGCGGTCGGGATTGATTGCGTGCTACTTTTTTTGTAGAATCACAGTATCTGAGCTAGCATCGTAGACATAGCTTTTACCATCAATGACAAGTTTGTTGTGCCGCAATTTATAAGATAAGTCTTGGCCACTTGCAAAATCAAGCAGCTTTTTGCGGGCGAGACGAAGTGGGCGTGAAAGGTCTTCGCGAACATAAAAGTCAGTATCTTTAAGCTTGTGACACAAACCAAGAACAGCATCCTTGTCTTTAAATCTGGCAAAACGCACAATAATGGGGCGACTTTTGTCCTCTTGGAAAGAGCCAACCCTGTGAGCATGATCTATGCTAACTGGGTCGATTGAGATACCAAGTTTAGTAGCACAAAGGGAGACAACAGCCTCTTCGGATTGCTTCCACGTCTCAGATACATTATCTTTGAAACCAAAAAAGAGAAGATTGTTCTTTCGAAGTCTGTTTTCGGCATCATCAAGAGTAGCCTTCAAGGTCGCTATTTCGGTAGACGGGACTTGCGCAGTGTCGCCAGTTGAATTCACATTAACACATTGCTCCAGTACTTTGACTCTCTCCGAAAGGCCTTTGATTTCTTCATCAGTAGAACTTTGTCTATTGCGTATTTCCGCAAGGTCCGATAGAATCTGCACCTGGCCCGACTCAATTCTACTTATGGCTTGTAGAACCATTGACAGATCTAGAGTATCTGTCTGCGTACAGGAATCACATGCAACTGAGGGGCCAGGATTTAACTCGACATCACCTGATAAGAAAATGAGCAATTTGGAAAGGTAAACATTGCACACAAGCAGCGCAGAGCACTCAGCGAAGCACAATAACCATTTTTTAACATGAAAGAGCTCAATGGGGCACGACACTGCGAAAAAGCAAGGGTTTGACGTCTTAATGCAAAGAGAATTCTGACGGTAACTAACCTGTACGAAAAGCACAAGTGAGCGCATGGTGCGACGAGCAGTGTCGTGTCCCAATGGAAATGCCGGTGGTGGGCGTTTAAATACGTCTGCTGCAGTTCCAGGTTGGCAGACGTGAATTCCACTGTGTTCCAACTTTGGCATGAAGACCGGGCTTTTTCGTGGGGGCGGAGAGGCGTGCAATTCCAGGCTTGCATGCTCCAGCAGATAAGGCGATGAGGGGCAGTCGATGAAATCACCCGCACGTCGTGAACAGGTAGCGAAGATTACCTGTACGAAAAGCACAAGTGAGCGCATGGTGCGACGAGCAGTGTCGTGTCCCCTCGTGTCGTGTCCGCTGGAAATAAAGTTCCACCACCACCACTCCGATCATTTTAAGGAAAGGAAATGCGCATAACTGGCTCCCTCGACAGTGGACGCCTGATTCGCGCTTACAGGTGCGTGGGGTAATGTGAGAGAGATGTGGGCTAGCTGTATGCGTTAGCGCTGACAACGGTGAGCGAACTCTCGTGATCAACCGTTAGCTGCCACCTGGCAGGGTGGGTGGGGATTTTAATGTAGATATAAAGACAAACAAACAGGAACCCTTACCACTAACGTGGGAGAACATCCCGTTCCTTTCGCTTGTAACGCCTCCCACGGCTGTGACAACCTCGCGAAATACTTGCATAAACCTGTTCTTTGAGAACCACGCATTGGTGGAGCAAGTCAAGCATATATTTATTTATTTCAATGACTACAAAGCTTCCTTCATGACAATCAAGAACTGTTAGTGGAATGTTTCTCGAGGAAGGAATATTTGTGAAAATAAGTTGTCTGTAATTGTACACACATGTCTTGCTCGAATTTTTTGCCTAAATCTGTCGAAAAGCTGAAACAGCTGATGTGCTGCGCTGAAATTACGCATTAGGAATTAACGTATTCGTCTGAAATTTTTTTGACACATCTTTGTTTGCACTTCTCGAAGTGGCTGTGCGAGTATGAACCATATATATATTTTTGTCTTTGCACTACGCAAAATAAGTTTCAAGTTCTTCTGCCTCGTCTTTACTCAGCTCGTGGCTCTTTGTTGAGGGCTATTGCAGCTATTGATCCTGAAAGAGGCACGAAAGTGGATAATACACGCGGAAAGAAACACTGCCTGGCAAGAGTTGCTGCACTGAAGGACTTGGACATTTAGATTTTTTGTTTCCGTTACCCTTTCTGGGACAGCGTATTTTTTGCTGAATCGTAAGTGTTTTATTATTGCCAGGATAAATGTGGTGCTCAGTAGTAGTTTCGGAGCAGACTGCTTAATTCTCATGGTTCCATGTTTTCAGTTTGATTTCAATAAAGTTTTCTTTCGTATAAAGATGTTTGGCCTTTGATTCTCAGGCACTGGTATACCAATGAAAATCATTGTGTTGTGCAAAGATTTCATATTCAGATATTGCTAAATTAGGTACAGGCAACTTCCCTCGAGCAGCGAATTGTGGAAACTTGGTACGTTTATTGCTGCTTATCCATGTGTCAGGATGGCAACTTCCAGATGTAATAGTCATCCACTGGCCATTCCCACACTTTCATTGGCGTAAACAACGTCAAGATCGGGTTTGTAATATAATGCACTTTCTGTAAATACTTGCCTAGAAACCATGTTTTGTGCGGAAAGAAAAACTTTAAAGTAAAATCACGGTCAGGAGACAGAACTTTGTACGAATTTCAGGTATATTTTCTGCAAACCAAGCAGAAACGAACTGCGTACAAAGGACTCTTCGCGCTTGCAACAAATGCGATGGACAGCGTAGTCTTATGTCTCTTGTTTAGAAAGCGTTTGTTTCAAGTGCCAGGACATCTAACGAAAATGTATAGGACGAAGTGAATACACGCCGCTGAGAAGCAAATAACAGAACAGGATTTACAAACGATTTGCAGAATGAGCAAAGCAGACGCAGGAAGCCCGCCTCCAATGCGGTCACAGTGGTGCTAAATGGCAAAGAAATACCCATAGAATTGCACACAGGGGCCGCAGTTAGGTTTGTGTCTGAAAAAGACCACAGTGAGAACTTTCCCAACTTGACTTACAGCAACGAGAATGTTCAGCTGGAATGTACAACGGAGTTTTCATTTCTGTGAAAGGGGTTGCGCATGTCGATTTAGGCCACTGAAATCAAAGCTACCGCTTTGCTGCTAGTCATTGTCAAGCACGACAAAGGTGCGCGCATACCGACGCTTATTGGGCGGGATTAGCGCGTTAAGTTTGGTTTGGTTTATTAGGGTTTAACGTCCCAAAGCGACTCAGGCTATGAGGCACGCCGTACTAAAGGGCTCCGGAAATTTCAACCACCTGGGGTTCTTTAACGTGCTCTGACATCGCACAGTACACGGGTCTCTAGAATTCGCCTCCATCGAAATTCGGCCGCCGGTGCCGGGATCGAACCCGCGTCTTTCGGGTCAGCAGCCGAGCGCCGTAACCACTGAGGAACCACGACGGGTTAAGATTAAGGTCAATCTGCATAACGTGGTGGCAAATTCCATGAAGTGGCGCTAAACGTCCAATTGAAGTTAAGGTGCCAAAAAGGGCTCTAGGCGCTGTAAAAAGGTTGAAACAGCAGTACGCTGTGCATGGTTTTCGCGCCCAGGCATGGTGCCATCAAAGGATTCAAGGGGAGCATCCGTACGAAAGAAAGCACCAAACCCGTTTTCTGTAATGCGAGAGCGGTACCGTACGCCTTGAGAGAACAAATGGGAAAAGAATATAGATTCGTAATGGTGTCAATGTTTTAGTTGCTTTCTTTGAAAGCGTATGCGAGAAATGCATACAGCGTTATGTACCGAGAAAATAGAAAGACAAATGTCATTGTACCATGTATTACAAGGGAACTGCTTCTATTGACTCGCCGGGTCAACAGGCTGCGACAGTCGAAGCGTTCCGGCGACCCTTTGAATACGGCCCAGTTTCATAAAGCGAAGAAGGAACTTCGATTGAAGACTAACTCTGCGAAAGACTTCTGTTTTCGTGTCACACTGCAGAACTTAATAAAAATAACCCTCGAAAATTTCGGAAATAAACGTGCTTCGCTCCACAGCTTCTAATAGTGTAATCGTCAATGATGTTGCTACTAATGACGCATACGTGTTAGCGAGCGCATTTAATAATTATTTCCAATCTGTATACACAACAGATAACTGCGAAATTCCTCCTTTCGCAGCAACCCCTCGAACCCCAATCAGCGACCTCTGTTAGGCAGGCAGGGAATCCTAAGTTTCATCTTGAATTTCGAAACTAATAAAATGTCCTGGCTCTGACGACATTAACAACTTATTCCTTGTACGCTATGCAGAATGGACTGGCAGGTACCTTACTATAATATTGAAGAAATAATTATAAAGCGCCACTGTTCCGACGTCATGGAAGCTCGTGAAAATCGTTCCTATGCATAAATCGGGCAATGCACAATTATTAAGAAATTATAGACCAATCTCGCTAACATCCCATTCTTGTAAGCTTCTCGAGAACACCATTTTCAAGCATATCCTATAGCGTTTTTGAAGCTAACGATATATACTGAGTGATTTTCAGAACGGTTTTCGCCGCAGTTTCGGCACAATTTTGCATTCAATTGAATTAACTCGTGATGCCACTTATTCTCTTGATCTCGGTAACCATATTTACGCTGTATTCGTCGACCTATCAAAGAGATTTGGTACAGTTCCTCATCCTAAACTCATACAAAAACTCAATGCCATGCTAAACAATCCGACCATTGTCAACTGGATTGCCAGTTTTCTTTCTTTTCGATCGCAGTATATGTGTTTCAACTCGGCCACTTCTACAGTGGATGTGCTGTCAGGTGTCCCGCAAGGGTCTGTTTTAGGACCACTTCTTTTGCTGTGGTAAATTATTGACCTGCCTTCTAACATGTCTAATAAATATCGCTTATATGCAGACGATTACGTGCTGTACCATACTATCACCTCTACTTATGATCACTACATTTTATATGATTCTTCTGCCATATTCTGTCAGTGGAGTGACAAAAATAAACTCTAGTAAAACGGTCTTCATGACATTTAGTAAATGAAGCCGCCGCGGTAGCTCAGTGGTCACGGTGCTAGGCTGCTGACCCGAAAGACGCGGGTTCAATCCCGGTCGCGGCGGTCGCATTTCGACGGAGGCGAAATGCTAGATGCCCGTGTACTGTGCGATGTCAGTGCGCGTTAAAGAACCCTAGGGGGTCGAAATTTCCGTAGTTCTCCTCTACAGCGCCCCTACTAGCCTGAGTCGCTTTAGGACGTTGAACCTCATAAACCAAACAAAACAGCGTTACTGCCGCCCTTTGTTTTATCTAGCTTCGCTACGACAGATAATTTTAGCTCGCGTCATTATCTCTAATCCCACTTTGAACACGCCGGTACTGCGAGTACCTCAAGCATATCTAAATTATCATTAACTCCTCGAGCCTCTTTGCTATGAGCGCCGATGTTAATTTTTCTACTCCATTATCAAGTAGGCGCCATCATAGTTTAAATACTTCACTTTACGCCCGCACTGTAATACAATCTCTTCCCACGTACCATCGACAGCTGAAACTCCCTGCCCGGCGCAATTCGTTCACTTGCACTTCCGCAATTTTTGCCCTTTGAATGTCATTATAATACCTATGGTTTGTTCATTTTATAATGTATCTTGTAGGTACAGGCGCCCAAATCTTTAACTGGCGTGCGCGAGCGGCGACTTTTCTGTGCGTCAGCGCCATATGACGGGGCGAAGTTGGAAACAGGATGAGGCTAAGCGCATGCTCACAAAGCACGCTCGGCTGGGCCTGTCGTCTGCCAGGCTGTTCCTTCTTAAGGACGTCACCCCTGATTATCGCGTTTCGACGAGCAGGCAGCGTGAGTAGACGAATGGTTTTGCTCGCATTTTACGTTCCGAAGAACAGCGTTGTAGCAACCAAGCGAGGAAATAAAACTGAAAGATAGGCCGAACACTCCCAATCATGCGATAAGCCGGAGAACATATATCGTTCATGTGTTACTTGCTGACGCGAAAGCTTTTTTTTTTCATCTGCACGAAGGGCGCTTATCAACACTCTGCGTGCTTTATGCTTCAGAGTGGCGACGAAACTAAAAAGCCGCTGTGAAACTGAAGTGAAGCTGCTCTGCAGCCGTTCGGAACAGTTATCATGATGCCACTCCGTGTATGTCAAGCGACAAGACTCCGAATTATAGGGATGTCATTGGGCGGCTCATCGCAGAAGGAGATTCTAAAGCAACTGGAGTGGCTGGGGCTTCAGTGGGCAGAATCATACGTGCCTACTGGGACGAAGGCCGGGTCGAAGATGCTCCTCGCTACCTCACCAGGAAAACAAAAGAAGGAGACTTGCAGATTGTTGCCTGAGCTTGTGATAACCCTTTCATAACGATAATGACCCATGTTCTCCATTCATAATGATAACGACCCATGTTCTCCGGCTTATCGCATGATTGGGCGTGTTCGGCCTATCTTTCAGTTTTATTTCCTCGCTTGGTAGCTACAACGCTGTTCTTCGGAGCGTAAAATGCGAGCAAAACCATTGGCCTACTCACGCTGCCTGCTCGTCGAAACGCGATAAGCAGGGGTGACGTCCTTAAGAAGGAACAGCCTAGCAGACGACGGCCCCAGCTGAGCGGGCTTTGTGAGCATGCGCTTAGCCTCATCCTATTTCCAACTTCGCTCCGTCGTATGGCGCTGACGAACAGCCAAGTCGCCGCTCGCGCAAGCCAGCTAAAGATTTGGGCGCCTGTACATTATTGATGTATGCATGCATGAATCGACATATACACGCAAATGCTTACCATGTATACTATATCCTCACTCCTGCAATAACCCCTGTGGGACTGCAGTGTGTAAAAAAAATTAAAACGAGCAAAGAGGAAATAAGACAATGTAATCGCATTTCAATTCATGTGCATATGAAAAGTGCTTTATTGTGATAATCACATGCAGCAAATCACCAAAGGAGAAGCATCATTGAGTTTAGAAAATTTGCAGCTGCTTCTCCGCTTTGAATTACTGTCATTTCAATTAGCATTTGAGCAGCCAAAACACAATGCATGAATATTGTTGGTTATATCATCACTGTGGTGCCTTAGTTCATGACGCAAAAGATCTTAACTAGTAAAGCCCCAACTTAGCGGTGAGCTAGAAAGTCGAGCTACCTAAATCTACGAGTGCATGGAGCAAAAGCGTGATCCACATTGGAAAGGGTCATGCTTGCGACGCTCGCGTTCCTCCGTCGGTTCATCACGCAAGAACAGCTGGAAGATCAGTTCCCCGTCATGGAGAAATCCCGCATCTCTCAGTGGCTCAAGTTCGGTTGAAAATTCCAGATGCACATCACTTGAGGGAGGTGAAGTAATATCTGTCTTCACCATGTCCCGATCCTTCCTGCGGTCTTGGTGCAGCACTGTCACGTCACATCGAGGCGACAGCAGGAGAGATGACGTCAGGAGCCCGGAGCACGTCAAGGTTAGCTTCAAGTAACCAACGGATGGACGAAATGTGTAGAAGCGAAGCTGGACATACGTGTCTCTCCGGTACCACACTGTGACTTCCGCCCATTTCTTAAAGGGAAATTTCTTCCAACTATTCAGGATTTCTCCAGTTTTTTTCAGGCTCACATGGTACAGAACCGGCTGCGATAAGTTTTCTGAAGATAGTGATCCAGCGTTCCTCAGACTATGAAATGTAGCAACCGGGAAATGTGAGAATTCATTAGTAAGTAAGAGGCGTCTTTTGCGTGTCTCTGCAGTAACAATCTCTCGTATCTGTTCGAGTGCGTTTTGCGAATGCTCAGCCAATGTTTCCAGCTTCCTGAGAATAAGTATCTTTTCCAAGCGCCACGGGATAGATACTCTCCTGTTTCCGTTTCCAGGAACGCCTCCACTGTTTTCTTCCTCAGAATTTCGGGGAGTTTGGCGGACTTGCGCAAGTGTCAACGATACGTTGACTCCTATTTCCGTCACCTTGCGCTTTATGTTATCGCCAGACTGAGCAACCGAGCGTATGCTTTCCTGCAAACGAGCACTATCGTACATAAATTGCTCCTTGAGCTGCTTCACTTCTCTCAGAAGAGCGGCCAACTGGTCGTTGTACGGATCTTTCATGATGTCTTTTAATTCCTCTATACCTGCTCTGACGTCATAAAGAGAAGGTATGTTATCTTGGTTTGTTCTCGATACTTGAGTACTGCCTCTACATCCAACAGCGTAGTGGTCCGCAATGCCTTTGTGCAGGACTTATTTACCACACCGCGGACATTCAACTGCATGAAATTGGAATTCCGTCTCGTAGTGCCCCAGGATGGCTTCCATTGTACCCACAAACTCGCAGCCATGCGCTTCATTCCAGCAGTGAGCCTTGAAAAGAAAGGGAAAAATAGTTTATTACCAAAGTATGTTCACGTTAAAAAATTAGGCCGAAGGATATATATCCTCAGGAATTGAAAATGCAAAAAATTTACGCAAGGTAAAACATTGTCTTTTAAACTTCACACCTTTCAACCACGGAGGCAGCGGAACCGAATCATGGCATGGCATAGCAAGTCATGCCCTATGCATGTGCGGCGGCCTCTATGCCTACATCCGACTGCAAGGTTACGAGTTGCGGCATAAAGCTTGTTTACTTTTCAAGCAAAGCCTTCGCCGCTTAATGTGTACCGTCACCGTATGAGGGCGCTTACGAGATAAATCCCGAGTGGCACAAGAAAAAATTGCCGCCGATTGCGTTACTTCCTAATGCGAAATTTGAGGGCAGATCATTAGTTGTTTCAGCTTTTCGATACATTGAGGCAAAGAATTCGAGCAAGACATGTATGTACTACAATTACAGACAACTTGTTATTTTTCACACATACTCCTTCTTCAAGAAACACACGTCTAACACACTAACAGTTCTTGATTGTCATGAAGGCAGCTTTGTGGTTGGAGAAATAGATGGATATATGCTCGACTTGCTGCACCAATGCCTGGTTCTCAAAGACGAGGTCGGCGTAAGTACTTCGCGAGGTGGTCCAGAAGGACTTCCACCTGTTGCCTCGCTCATGGCTCAGAAAGAACTGGCAGAGAATAAACAACTTTTGTAGGCAAACGGTTCGCAGGGGCGAAAGGCGGCGGTTAAGCGTTTCGGCTCGGGCGGTGCACATATCGAGATCCGCCGCAATCGATCCGAAGCTCTGATTGCCGCCGCACAGGGGTGGCATTGGAGGAGGAGCGAAGAGAGTTAAGTTATCGGGAGGTCGCGGGAGCAGCGACTGAGTGATGCCGCTGACGCTGCTAGCGAGTCAAGTGAACATGGCTCAGCGTTTCGGCTTGGGATGCACGCACCGTGATCCGCTGATGCCGAGCCGGCGCTTCGGCAACCGGGGAGCTCAGCGCGCTATCGCGCGGTCGCCGCCACGGAGGAAGAGAGCGGGGGCGGGGGAGGGTACACGCAGTGGCGAACGGCGGCGGCTATGCGTTTCGGCTTGGGCGTGCGGGAGATGGCGCCAGGAGAGCGCGCAGCGCTGCTAGAGCAGCGCGCTGCCCCGGCTGCGGAGCTGGTCACGAGGGACAACGGCGACGCCGCGAAACGCAGGAACGGGCACCAAAGAGCTGCGCTCTAAAAGTTTAAACATCACACAGCGCTGAAAATTTTCCCATTTCCATTCGTTCCAGCAAACGGCCCCTTGCACTTACGGAGCGACTACAACACATCTCACTTCATAATTTGGACTCCTCGATTAGGTGGGCGTTAAAGCATGATCTCTGATACTCACCTTCACAGCTTGCGCTTTCCTCAAGGGGTACGTGCTCTAACTGCACTCGTCTTGGGCGAAGGCCTCCCAGTCCAGGGGACAGATTTCATCGCCTTCTTGGGAGATGGTTCGGTGGCAGGAGTCGCAGAAGAAGTGCGAGCAAGGAAGCTGGACAGTTTTCCTCGGAATAACGAAGCACAGCGCACATACACGTGACTTCGGAACATCCTCAGCGAGCCGCGTTGGTCGCCAGTTGACTCCAACGATGTGGTCCCGCCATCGGTGCAGCACCTTGGCTCCCCGATCGGGCATGGCGGCGTTCTCTGCCACGACTCTTGCAATGAAGAAATGATAGCTCTCACTTGCCGCCTGATCGAGCGTATCACCGTTAGGCCTGCACAGACATGTCGTCAGTTGCCATAGTAACGCGAAGATATCATGCTTGGGTATGCTAGCGTTAGAGCTACATTTTCTCTACTGCCAGTAGATAGCGGAAACAATGTCCATTATCTTGTCTCCATTGTCGATGATTCTTTGCACAGTCCAAGACGCCCCTAAACGGAAACAATGTTTGTTTTCTTCCCCGCAATGACGATGATTCTCCTTACAGTCCAACACACCCTAACGGAAACAATGTCAATTCCCTTGTCCGCATTGACGATGACTCATCGTACACTCCAAGACACACCCGTAATCTATTGGCAACAACTAAAAGGTAATTCCCATAGTCATAGGTCACGTTATGACGGGGTAGCAAAAACGAACCAGTTATTGCCTGTTGTTCGCTATTCACTCGTCCTTTCATGTGCTCTACTTGCTGCTTTTATGGGCACAAGGATTACTGCTGGTACAACGAGAACTGCTAGCAACACTGCCGATGATTCTCCCCTGCAGCCTTATCGAACAATTAGCCGTTAGGCGAGCGCCTACTCGCCGTCTATTTCTGCAGTGATTGTTCTATAGGGCCACATTCCCTCCTTGTCTAAAGATAAGAAAAACAAACGTATTCAGCACGGTGCTGGGCACTGCCCTTGTTACAACCCTCACGCCGCATTTGTCACACCTCGACGGCGTCAAAAACTGAAGCAGCGCAACAAATCATGTTAGATTCCTGTTCTTTCGCTCCTAAATGTTGCAACTTTATGAGATTCAAAAGATCTTCGATCGGCAAAACAATTACTGAGGGCTGTAAACTGCGGAGGAAAAACGCTGCCCTAGAGTGAATTCAGAACGCCATGTCACACTGTCCCTCCTCATAGATTTATTGTCCGTTCGAGCTTCAGCAGTGATGCCTAACGTGTGTACAGGCTTTGTGGACCTTACTCTACTGTACGCGGTATCGGACTCAGATTGCCTGCAACTCGTTGCTTCTCCGCTTCTGTCAACCAGCCCGGTATAGTCTGACACGGAGGTTTCTTTTGTCGATACGTCCTGAGGAATAATAATGTGTAGGAGGGGGTTGTGACTCAGCTGAACCTAGGTGGCTCTGCAACGTTCAGCAAAAGTTCAGCCAAACGTTTGGGTTGCGAGCGAGCTTCAAACCTAAGGATCGTCGTCGTCTTTCACTAGCACAGTTCATCACAGTGAGAGAGCGCGGCTGCTACACTACAATTACCTCCCAGCGAAAAAGGAGGCATCCTGCCGACTTAGGGCGCAGACACGGTAGGCGGGTCGTAGTACAGCTTGAGTCGGTCAACATGCACTGTTTCACGGCCACGACGGCGCGCATCTTGGGGCGGCGAAAGCGGTTCAATAATGTAGTTGACTGAAGAGGACTGGCAGACGACACGGTACGGGCCGTGGTACTTTGAGATGAGTTTAGTAGAGAGACCAGGACTGGTTGAGGGAACCCAAAGACACACGAGCGAGTCTGGGGTATAGGACAGAAGCGGACTGGTAGGGGCGCGAAGGTACTTCTGGCGATTCTGATCTTGCGTTGTAAAAGAGCGGGCAAGCTGGCGGCATTCTTCAGCATAGGTCACTGCTTGAGAAAGGTTTGGTTTAGTTTGGTTTATGGGGTTTAACGTCCCAAAGCGACTAAGGCTATGAGAGACGCCGTAGTGGAGGGCTCCGGAAATTTCGACCACCTGGGGTTCTTTAACGTGCACTGACATCGCACAGTACACGGGCCTCTAGAATTTCTCCTCCAAAGAAATTCCAGCCGCCGCGGCCGGGATCGAACCCGCGTCTTTCGGGTCAGCAGCCGAGCACCATAACCGCTGAGCCACCGCGGCGGCTCTTGAGAAAGGGTAAGAGACTCGGAAACATCAGGGCGATACGGAAGCATGGTATCCATGGTACAGGTAGGCTCGCGGCCTTAAAGAAGAAAGAACGGAGAGAAGCCAGTTGTGCTCTGTGTGGCATTGTACGCATATGTCACAAATGGGAGAATGCGGTCCCAGTTTGAGTGGTCCGAGGCAACATACTTGGCGATCATGTGGGTCAGTGTTCGATTGAAACGTTCAGTAATGCCGTTCGTTTGAGGGTGGTATGCCGTTGTAGAGCGGTGAACAATGCGGCATTGGCGAAGTAGGGCTTCGACGGTGTCTGAGAGGAAGACACGGCCGCGGTCGCTCAGAAGCTCCTTAGGGGAACCATGGCGTAGAACGAGATGATGCAGGATGAAAGACGCGACGTCGGGCGCATACGCGGATGGCAAGGATGACGTTTCGACGTAGCGGGTAAGGTGATCGACTGCCACTATGACCCAGCGGTGTCCAGCCGGAGTGATCGGAAGGGGCCCGTAGAGAGCGATGCCAACGCGGTCGAATGGGCGCGTGGGGCAAGGCAAGGGCTGCATCGGAGCAATAGAACGGCGAGAAGGGGTTTTGTGGCGTTGGCATTCCGGGCAGGAGCGAACGTACTGTCGGATGAAACGGTACATTCCCCGCCAGTAGAAGCGGAGTCGAAGGCGCGTGTAGGTCTTCACCATACCGGCGTGAGCACACTGGGGGTCGGCGTGGAAAGAGGCGCATATGTCGGAACGTAGGTGCCGAGGAATAACAAGGAGCCATTTGCGCCCGTCAGGAAGGTAGTTGCGGCGGTAAAGGAGGCCCTCCCGTATTGCGAAGTGGCGGGCTTGACGACGGAGAGTGCGGGTCGCAGGTCGCTGAGATGGTGTAGACAGCAGAGCGAGGAGGGAAGCGATCCAGGGGTCCCGTTGTTGTTCAAATGGCATGTCGGCAATATCTAGGGAGGAGGCATCAGTGGTGACAGAAGATGTGGAGTCTAAGTCACGAGGTAGAGGGGACCGCGATAGTGCGTCGGCATCAGAATGCTTACGGCCAGATCGATAGATTACTTCAATGTCGTATCCTTGTAAGCGCAACGCCCAACGAGCAAGACGGCCTGAGGGGTCTTTGAGGGACGACAGCCAGCAGAGGGCATTGTGGTCGGTAACGACAGAGAATGGGCGACCGTATAGGTAAGGTCGGAACTTTCCAATGGCCCAAATTATTGCCAAGCACTCCTTTTCTGTCACGGAATAATTGCGCTCGGCCTTTGTCAAAGTGCGGCTGGCATACGCAACAACATGGTCCGCGCAGCCGGGCTTCCGCTGAGCCAGCACGGCGCCGAGGCCCACGCCGCTGGCGTCAGTGTGATTTTCAGCGCGCAGGCTGGGGTCGAAATGGCGGAGGATCGGAGGGCACACAAGCAGGCGCCGAAGCGTGGTGAACGCCGCGTCACAGTCTGGTGTCCAAGACAAGAGGCTGGTGTCGCCGGCAAGCAGATCAGTCAGGGGAGACAGGATGGAAGAGAAATTGCGCACGAAGCGGCGAAAATATGAGCACAGCCCAATGAAGCTCCGCAGCTCTTTCAGGGAAGTGGGTCGGGGGAACTCGGCGACTGCGCGCAGTTTTGCAGGATCGGGAAGGACGCCTTGTTTGGAGACGACGTGACCCAAGATGGTAAGCCGCCGGGCTGCGAAGCAGCATTTCTTCAAGTTCAGTTGCAAGCCGGCATCGGTCAAACATTGCAGGACACGCTCCAGGCGGGCCAGGTGGGACGAAAAGTCTCGAGAAAAGACGACGATATCGTAGAGGTAGCAGAGACACGTGTGCCACTTGAGTCCGCTGAGAACTGTGTCCATCATGCGCTCGAATGTGGCCGGCGCATTGCACAAGCCGAACGGCATGACGTTAAATTCGTAGAGACCGTCGGGCGTAACAAAGGCCGTCTTTGGCCGATCAGCAGCAGCCATGGGCACCTGCCAGTAGCCGGAGCGGAGGTCCAATGAGGAACAGAATTCCGCGCCTTGCAGGCAGTCGAGGGCATCGTCAATACGGGGAAGTGGATACACATCCTTGCGCGTAATCTTGTTGAGGCGACGGTAATCAACGCAAAAGCAGATGGATCCGTCCTTCTTCTGCACGAGAACAACGGGAGAGGCCCAGGGGCTGTGAGAACGCTGGATGACGTCGCGCTGAAGCATGTCGTCCACTTCTTTGGTAATGACGGTGCGTTCAGGGGCCGACACGCGATAAGGACGCTGGCGCAAAGGGGAATGCGTTCCGGTATCAATGCCGTGTGTGACGACGAATGTGCGGCCAAGAGAGCTGTGCAGGAAGTCGAAGGACGGACGGAAACGCTGAAGTAATGCGACGAGCTGATCACGTTGGTGCGGCGAAAGGCTAGCATCGATAGATCGGTAAAAAACAGAAACGGTGTCTTGGTTTGGCGCAGCAGGAGGCGCACCAATGGCATCTATCTGGAGAGGGGCAGGTTCTTCAGAGACGGAGTATGGAAGAGCGTGATCGACTGATTCGACATGTCCCAGGCATTCGCCGCGGAGAAGTGTTGACGGACAAGAAAAAGGGTTCGTGACATAAATTGCGCTGTGGCCATCGCAGACAGTCAAAAGAGCGAACGGAAGGAGGAAGCAGGATCGCAGGCGCTAGAGAGGGGAACCAGGGCTGCAGAGAAGGCAGGGATGTCAGAGGTGTGTCGCACGGTAAAGAGAGGTGTCGCACGGCAGAGTAGCGCAGAGCGGAGACAGTTCAATGCTGGCACGGGCACAGTCGATGATCGCATGATGAAGGGTTAAGGTATCGGCAGTGCGCGCGGGGTCACGGGGCCAGTCATTCTTTCTCAGCACCCCGCCGCTGCCGTCTTCAATGGACCCCCCCCCCCCCCCCCCCGTCCCTTTGCGACGGGACGGGACGGTGCGGTGCGCTCGAAGCGAGGAATGACGTTCCTTGGAACGATGCGCGCGCGCAGGCGCCGGGCCGCTCGGGCGTCCATCGCCCTTTGGGGCTGATTCGCGTCGGCTAGGCAAAAGAGCGGTGACAGCTATGTGGCTGAAGAACCGCCACGCGTCGACCCCCCCCCCTCCCCCCCCCCCTTTTCTTAATCCCCTCGTCTTAACGGACATTAGCCGAGGCGCAAACTCGCGACGAACGTCTCGTTCGAAAAGTCTGCAGAATTCCTGAGGATTAAGCACTGCCGGACGGAACGGCGTCAGGGCGCCATTGACGAGGGGGGCAGTAGAGATGAGAAATAGCCGGCGACAGCGCGTCTAGCCGGGAGCAGCGAAGACCTAGGTTGAGTGGCGCTACGGCCACCGGAGAGGCGCCGACTAAACAGCCTTGGGAAGGCTAAGTCGCCTTGGAACGCAGGTCCGAGCTCGCAGTGTCAGCTACAGCGGTAACTGCCCGCTTAAGCCCGATAATCCCCAATTGCGAGACGACGCCAAGGTTGGGGGGTCATTGGGGAAATCGTTGGCACGTACTCGCACAAGTGTGTTTTGTGTTTGTTTTTACTTTTATTTTGGAGGGATAGAATGTTCTACCCCGCACATGCTGGCACGGCTGTGCGTTTTTGTTTGTTTTTGCTTTTATTTTGAGATGGAGAGGGTGTTTTGCCCTACGGAAGCTGGAGGGCTGGCCATGCTCTCGGTAAACCAATCATGTGAGCAGTGTAACGTGATTGGAAGCTACCAAATGTGGGCCGGGCCTTTAGGGTTTTAAAACCGGGCCCTGGAGCCGGAAAAAGGGTTCTGAGCTAAGGTCAGGTGCTATGCATCTTCGGCTATGCCGAGTAGGGGCCTCCCCTAGTGTTAGCCAGTTCCACCTTTTTGTTGTTTTCTCTTTTTGCCGTTTAATTTGTCTCCAGTGCCTAAATTTGTATGTGATGTAAATATCTTTACATAAACTTCAAGTATTCGCTTTATCCCTGCCCTGCATTGTAATCGATCGTAAGACCGTCTCTGACGGGGCACCCCTGGTGCGAAGAAAAGCTTCAGTCTTCCAGTTAAACAAACCGTCTCTGGCGGGGCACCCCTGGTGCAAGGAAGGAAGAGAACCTGAACTTTACTAAGGGTTAGAAAGTCGCAGCCCAGAATGACGTCATGAGAACAGGAGGACAGCACGAAAAACTCGGCGATATACACAACATCCCGGATAACAAGGCGAGCTGTACATGACGCTAGAGGTTGAATGCGGTGCGAGCTTGCAGTGCGGAGGCAAAAGTTCGAAACAGGCGTCGTCCCTTTACGGAGTCTACGGCAAAGGGCTGCGCTAATAACGGATACAGCAGCGCCCGTGTCTACAAGGGCGAGAACGGCGACGCCATCAACAAATACTTCGATAACATTGGCTGCTGAAGACGGAGGACTTGGGCAGTTCTTGCCTCCGGAACTGCGGCTGTTAGTTTTCCTCCGGACGAGAAGGTGTCGCCGGCGCATGGGAGAGAGAGATCGGCGACGGGGAGAAGGCGACCGGCGTGAAGAATATGAAGAGCGGTCATGATGGGAGGAGTCCGCAGTGGTGCCGGAGGAAACTGGTAGCGAAGGAGGCCGAGGGTAGTAGTGGAATGGGCCTGCCCCGTCCCCGGAAACTCGGCGTGTGTTGGCGACAAAGCCGGGCGACGTGGCCCGGCAAGCCACAGGCGTAACATATGGGGCGGTTGTCGTGGGTGCGCCATGGGTTCATGACGGCACAGCGAGGCGGCAGGCGACGACGGATAGGTGCAGGCGGAGGTGGTAGCGGCGCGACAGATGGTTGGGAAACATAGGCGTCGTGGCGTCGGGGTCTGGCGGCAATCTCAGCGTAGGTGAGGGGGGCAGCCACAGGCGGAAGCCGAGAGCTAGAGGGCAAAACGTCGGCGACCAGCTCTTGGATGGTGCGTCGCAGTGCGGGATCGAGGGCTGGCGCATCGTCGCCAGACATAGGCAGGAGGGACAGTTGGCGGGCCACCTCTTCCCGTATGAAGGCCTCTATCTGGGGAAGCAGTGAGGCCGAGTCAGAGACCAGAATGCAGACCGCCGGCGCAGGAAGGGACTCGTCGAGCACGCCGGGTCGGCGAGTAGAATTCCTCTGCTTTCTGAGGACGTCATAGCTCTGACAAAGCTAGATGACATCCACAAATGTTTGTGGATTCCTGGCGAGCAACATTTGGAACGCGTCGTCGGAGATGCCCATAAAGATGTTACTAATTTTCTCGGCCTCCAGCATCAATGGATTGATGCGTTTGCACAGGTCTAGAACATCTTCTATGTAATTTGTGAAGGATTCAGTGGCGTGCTGAGCACGAGCGCGGAGGCGTTAATCGGCGCGTAGTTTGCGCACAGCTGGGCGGCCGAATCCCTCCGAGAAGCTGGTCTTAAAGGACGACCAGGTAGGCAAGTCGGCCTCGTGGTTACGGAACCACAAGTTGGCAACGTCGCTGAGATAGAATAGCACGTTACCAAGCTTGGTGGCATCGTCAAACTTGTGGGCGCTGACGCGCTCGTAAGTCGCCAACCAGTCGTCAACATCGTGGTCGTCGGCACCGCTGAAGACGCTGGGATCTCGCTGCCGGAGCCCGCCAGAACAGAGGATGGTAGGCGACGGGATGGGGGCTGTCTGGCTGGTGACTTCAGGCATAACGGGCGGCAAAGGTAAGGTGCGGCTACGGAGCTCCAGGATGAGGACGAGAGGGGGAACTTACAGCAGCCTCCACCCAGTACCTCCACCAAATGTAGGAGGGGGTTGTGACTCAGCGGAACCTAGGTAGCTCTGCAACGTTCAGCAAAGGATCAGCCAAACGTTCGGGCTGCGAGCGAGCTTCACACCTAAGGATCGTCGTCGTCTTTCACTAGCACAGTTCATCACAGTGAGAGAGCGCGGCTGCTACACTTCAAACTCATTAAGCCACAGAAACAGCGCGGGTATAATTTACAGGTAATTAATTAATGCACTTGAATGGTTTAACTACAAGCGATGTCTTGCCCTTGCGCTAATGTGCGAATTCAGAGAAAGAAATGACGGGAATAAGAAGGAACAGAGTAGTAATTTTTAAAACTTCTTGCTAAAATGGAGACGGTCACCTGCAGTCGCGTCAGCAGATCCATTGCAAGCGTACAGAGGGCTGAATGCTCGAATTAGGCAAAGAAAATAAGCCCTTGCACCATGCATAGCCACCCATACTCTCTATTCCAGAAGAGGGCAAATACGGGCTGGTTGGTACATGATTTACGAATTGGAAACACAGCACAAAGTATGTGCACAAAGTTTCGCACAGTCTAAAGAAGATAATGAGCAAAGGAGGGATTAGGCTGGTTTTTTCAGCCAGGAATAAACTTAGCGGATTGTGCAAATGTGTTAATGAGGATGGAAGCAAAAAAGGCTGCCAGAAGAAGCATAAGCGGAAGTTTGTTCAGAGTCGTGTTGGTGTTGTTTACAAGATCCCGACCTCTTGTGGCAGTTTCTACATCGGTGAGACGGGACGATGCATCAACGATAGACTGCGTGAACATGCAAAAGATATAGAGAACAAGTCTCGTAGAAACCATCTTGCTGTGCACTGTGCTGAGTGTGAAGATTGCGAAGCGCATCTCAATCGGACCACTATCATTGCCCGTTATAAAGATGAGACCAGTAGGCTCATTTCGGAGGCTTGCCATATCAAAAAGTTAGGTAACACCTGTATCAGCAGCCCATCGATAAATCTACTACCTAAGGAACTTGCGTATCTTTATCAGTGACGTGCCTTTTTTTAGTAAAGTTGTGTGGTTGCGCTGTATCTTACTCTCATGCTTATTTTGTGTTTTTACTGGTGCCATTTCATTTATATGCTGCCTCACCTGTAGCAATAAACCATTTGGTTGTTAGTCAGCGCTGGTGTTTTGTCCTTTTCTCGTGTGTCGTCTTTCGTTGCGCTGTTTTTTCAATTCGTAATACTCTCTATGCCCGTCATGCGCTCCGACGCAGCCGCTCAACACTCTCGTCTACACTAGCTAGCACCACGACCGAGAGGGCCACTGTCATCTAAATTGGTTTCACGGGCGCCTATGGGCGCGTGGTTGTTGGCACGGAGGCTTGACGCAGGATAACTGTAAAATAATATACGGCAATCTGCGGTAGTATATTACTGTAGCATACATTATTGAGAAACCACTAAAAAAATTAGCAGCGATTATCGAGCGAATGGTCGGTTTGTCGAAAGACGAGATGGTTGGTTTGCAGCGAATTTGCTTTTAGTGCGAAAGCACTCATACGATCGTCAGTCTTGCTTGCGCATCGCTAGTTGCCATAGTAACTGTGACGCCAAGCGTTAAAATTTGGCCCGGCCCAACCTCGAAATTTGACCTCGGCCGATTTGGACCAAAATCAAGGACCAACCTTAATTGACCGTGTCCGGCACGATAGCGACCTCCAAATTTGACCCGGGTCATTGCCAAAAATTTGGTGGCCACTCTAAAAAATGTAGATTTCCGCCATCTCGTCACTGTGATGTCGCTCGTTATCATTTACATCATCGCGCTTTGGCGCGTCACACATCGGTTTAATTTTTTTCTTCGTAGTTAGGCTCCCGTTGTACAGGCGCCCACAAATGTTTTCGAAGCGCCGAAATCACAAAAAGCCTGGATTTTCTTGCCATGTATAGAGCCATAGTCGGGCATTAATTAAGAAGTGTATCATATGCTTCTCGCGTTGGAAGGTATGGAGTTCATCCGTCAATTCGTGGTTGCATGCTGAAATGGCTCAGGAATTAAATTTTGTTCTAATTTTCTTGTTTCAAAAATCTTTTGTGGGCGCCTGTACCAGTCGCCGAGCTCGCTGCTGTTCGCGCCGCTTGGCGTGGGTGTGCTCGTTTAAAGGGACAGGGTAAGCAATCAGTTTCGATTTTTACTTTTGCTTATTGTTTGGTCGTGCATTCATTTCTGCATCTTTACCAGCATTGCACTTGTTCCTGCACTGTATATTTCCTTTAAACGATATCTTTGAAACTGACGAAGCGAGTGGCCAGGCCACATTTTTGAAGGCCACATTTTGGCCTTACCAGCCATTTGAAATACGATTCCATGATGGGAACTGCATGCTTCTTATTCTTAGTTAAGCTGGAGTAAAAACATATTGAGGAATAATCTTGGAGCTCTTATGCTCTGTGCTAGAATTTTAGTCCTACACTCGCATCATCTAGGGGAAAGCTAAAAAAATGCCACTTTAGTACCAGGGGCACTAAGGATGTGCACAGCAGATGCTCTCATAGCATCCAACAGCAGTAAAACAGCAGGAGCAAAGGTACTCGAGCCCTTTTTGCTAATCTTAAGCAGTAAGTCTCCACCAGCTGAGCGAAGTTGACTGGTGACATGTTTTCTCTACTGGCGGAGCAGCATAGAAAGTAAAAAAAAAGAAAAGAAAAAGATACTTTTTACTTTAAACTCAATTATCTCTAAACTTTTTTTGTTGCGAGGGTACCATTATCTTCAATACAATATAAGACAGAAGGGCAATTCTGTCTGTGCTTTGTATGAGAAGGTCAGGACATACCAGACCAAAATTAGGCAAGTGCAAGGGTGTTTTATTTTATAGACAGAAAAAACCCCAAAAGTGGACTTAAATCTAGCCTTCGAAATAAAAATATCACAAAAAGTTAGTGTTTTAATTGTGTTATAGTCAAAAGAGCATAAGGCAAAAATGATATAAACAGGTATGCCCCACCTAAATTCGTTGAGAAAAGTGGACCAAAACAAGGCCTAAAATACACAGGAAAAATAGGGCTTACCCTGTCCCCTTAACGTACAGTCTACAGAGTGCCAAAAGCGAATTATGTGTCAAGCCTGGAAGGGTGACCTTGATTTAGTTTCCGGTGAATCAGGGAGCGTAGTTCACCGGCTGTTTCAGGGGAACTAGCTCAACGTGAGCACAACTTGCTACATGATTTGTTGCCATCTTAGGAGCTGCATATGCATTGGTGCCAAAAGTAGTTCAGTCAGGAAATTCAGACCATCTTCTGCAGCCGCCAAATATTGGTATTCGCATGCAAATTTTGTCTTAAATGCCTCACGAGACTTAGAGAGGCTATTGATTATAATGCAAATGGAGAAATGACGGACACTGCATTGCACAAGTCAAAATTATCCTTGCACTGTCATACAATTGCTCACAACTGGAACACCTTTCGTAGCAACGGCCTCTTCTTAAATATAACCTGAACTGAAAATTCTTTAATATTTGGAGAAGAAACTTTATTAGGAGCCGTTCCAAAAACTTTCGGCAAGCTGAAGCACTGAACATTTCTGAATATCAGGCCGTCATAAGACTTTGAAGACGCGCTCCTTGAGATGTTACTCCCGAATTCTTTTTTGAAAGCAATACTGCTCTCACTTTCGAGCCATTAGCGTGGTCGTGGCGCTTCCACCATTGACCTTTAGCTGACCCCTGTGGTGACGTCACGCCAGACCGAGAGAGACGGGGCCCCAGCTCGCGCGGTCAGCATGGCCGCGGCGGAGCTGCCACGGCGCACTGCGCAGCTGCCGCGAGAGGGCGCGCGTTGCTATGACGTCACACCAGGGGGATAAAGCTGGGGGAGCACCTCGGTTGCTCCCAGTTGCTGTGGTGGAGCTACCTCGGTATGTCGGATGATGTGTATAAGGCAAAGCTCCAACGAAATGCAGCAGCCAGGAAACGCCAGCGCACTGAAGAAACAGATGAAGAGGTGGTGGCTCGCCTCGAGCCAGTAGGCAGGCCCGTGGATTTCCTTTTCATCCTTCTCCCAGTCACAACAACAACAACCGTCGGCGCAGAGCGGCGGTAGACCGGCGGATGCGGGCTGAAGAAACGAATGAAGTTGCTTTCGCGATTTCCGGGCGTAACCAAGCTTAGCCTCTGCCAATTTTTGTGTCAAAATAACTTCAACGTACCCCTTCAGACAGTATTGGCTGACCAAAAGCTCTCCAGATGGTTGCAGATATAACCTCCTGTCCTGAGGTCCGTTATTACTAAATATACTAGCCCATATACTTTACCTGCCTGCAATCGCTTTTAACGGGGCTGGTGCAGAAAGATGGTCTGAATTTTCTAACCCTAAAACTTTTGAGACCAAAGCACATGCAGCCCCTAAGATGACAACAAATTATGTGGCAAGTCCTGCCCAAGTTGAGCATGTCCTTCACTTTCTCTCTATAGCGACTTTGGGAAAGAGACAATTTTCCAGCTTCACTCTGCGTGGTGCTTACATGCACTCCTTTCTTTATGGTCACATTTGCTTCAGAACTTCCTCCATTTTACATGCTTTGATTACATATACTCCCTCAGTATGGTGCTGTGAGCTACTATTCCAATTCTGAAACAGAGCGTGCATGCCAAGAAAGCTGAGATTCTCACGCACATACAAGCACAACGCACAAGGCAGCAGTATGTGATCGCAGCACTTCGTCAGGGCGAGCTCTGGAACTGGCGTAACGGCCGGCTTCCTTTGATGCTGGCACCAATGACCACACATAAATAATTCAGGAGGCTATGTGGAACCTCAACCCCATGTTCAGCATAGGAATGTCGCTGTCGAAGGATTGAAACAAGCGAAAAGCTGAGGAAGAGAACCGGTGTTTTCAGCCTCTAAGGGAACAATCGTATTTCTTCACTGAATCTCAAGACAAGGTGATGTGTTTAATTTTGCCGTGAGACCAAAAATATCGGACAACAAACCTCTACAAAAAGCTAGAAACGTTGCTTACTCAATTAAATATTTTTCTTGCTAACACACAATACCATGAATTATTCCCCATTTTCCCTCTTCAGCTTTGCTTGCTCACTTTTCGTTCTGAGTAATGATGCTGATGCTTTGTGGCTGTTTATTTTGTGCAAGAAAAACTAAGCAACACTGGAAAAATTCTAGTATCCCGATGCCTATAGGGGAAAATACAAGGCATCATATGGACGTGCGGATCGGCTGTTGGTCACAAGGTAGCATTCCAGCACACTACACCTCTTCACTTCATGTAGGGAAAACATAAGCGAAGTAAGAACAGCTGAGCATCTTTTGTTTACTTCTTTTCGTTCCTCTACTCATTGTATGCAGCGTCGCACTGCCGCGGTGCATATGCTAGAGCGTAACTGCAGGCACACTAGACATGGAAGGAAACATGTTTTTAATAACAGCATGTCAAAGTGTGGCCTAAGAGTTCTGAGCACTGGGCAATGAACTGCTTATGGTGACCACAATCTTCAGTTCCCCGGCTCTGACGAAGCCTCCCGACTTGAGATCCGACAGCTTCGTCAAGAAGCGGTGGCCAGGAAATGGAAAGCCTGACAAAAATTTTCTCATGACGACACTCTTGGATTCCTCTCCATGCAACACAGCCACTGTGAAGGCATCTGATGACAAGCGAGATGTTTCCAGGAAACCACCGCAATGTAGGCTCAAACACAGCTGGTCTTCGCCACGGCTTTTACCTGCCGACAGGTATACAATGAAGTACGTGTCCCTGCGATGCCATTGAGTAACCGTAGCAAATCTGCGCAGAGGACCTGAAGGCTCAAATAACACATCTGCATTTGTGATGGTCAACAGGTAGCTCACTTGCATGCTGTCTTCACTGCCTTGAAGTGGCGTTGACAGGGCGGCATCCATAACGTGGCAGAAGGAAGGCCCAACCCTTCTGCAGAAAGCTGTTGCGCCGCACACATCGGGTTTAACCCAACGGCGCAACTCTTCTATGGACATGGACGCCTGATGAACAAAAAGCTCCAGCTTCCGAAGGATTAGCTTCTCCTCCAGGCACCAAGGTAAGGATATCTGAGTAGCCCTGGCTTCAGCCGCAGCAACTGAATCTCTCGTTGCCGAACTCCCTTGCAGTAGACAGGCAAGCGCATCCTGCTGACATCGAAGGTCTGCCTTAACTGTAGTTGACATGTTTCCTGCAATTGCATTCATTTCACTCTTCAGGCCCTGTTCGGATTGCTCAAGTTTCCGTTGGATTTCCTGTAGCTGGGCGCTCTGGTTCTTTGCACATTCAGCCAATTCATTTATTTGACTCTGAAAAATGGGTAAAAGCTCCTGGTAGGGGTCTCTCAGTAATGTCTTCAATTCTTGAAGAGCACAACTGACGTCCTGAACAGTCAGCATGTTATCCTGCGAGCAGACCTGCTCTGTAACCGAGAGGGGACTGTTCACAAGGCATCCGGTTAAGTAGTGATCCGGGAGATCTTTGTGAAGAACACTCCTTTCACACTGCGGGCATTCCAGTGCATGGAATGTGCAGTTGTCTTCATAGTGTCGCAAAACAGCTTCCATGGTGCCTATGAAGTTGCACCCCTGGGTACGGTTCCAACAGTGCACCTTCAAAAGAAAAAAAAGAGCACGCAGTAATCATTTTGATTTTCAGAGATGTGCTGGCATTCCGCATTGTGTAGACTTCACACAATCTTCTGGAAAAAAGCATGCAAAGCAGTCTGAATGCAGCTCCAGTTTTTTCACATCTTGTACTACGAAGAATTAAGTGAGAGACTAAACCTGAGTGCTATGCAATAATTTTGATTTTCAAAAATTGCTGTGCCGGCTTTCTGCATAGTGCGGACCTGACGAAACCGACTGGAAACAAAGCAGGCAAGGAAGTTTAAATAAAACTCCAGTTTTTTCACATCTTGTGCTATAAAGAATTAAGTTAGTAGAGAGACTAAATGTGCAGTGAGAGTCAGAAGAAATGCGCCAACATCGTCTTGTCAGACAAAGAGCGTGAAGGCTGCTTTTGAACCCTTCAGGTTGTTAAATTTAGAATCGGAAAACAAGTTGGATGTGATAGATTCACTCTAACCACCTCAATAATGGTGAAACTTCCAACAAATTGGTGCTCTACGGTCACAGTTGCAGCAAGCGAAAGAATGGGTGTTGTCCAAAAACGAGTGTTCTGTTTCGCCGTCGGGAGTGAGTGACGCGGGAGATTGTGGAAGCTTTTCTTATAGCGAGAACCGGACATTCACGTGTTAGTGATCCACTCGTTAGCCTATCCGGACAGGAGATAGATTTTTTTAGAGAAGCGACTAAGACTTGCTTGCTAATATTTTCTCGCTTAAAGTTCGGTGTGGCATGTGATTGCTATGGGTTGTTGTTGGTTTTCGTGTATATATTGAAGTCTCTCACTCGGAACAAAAGGTCTTTAGTTGCGAGTAAGCACAGTGTGCCCCCTTTTGTGTCATTGTCTGCTAGCACTTGAGATTTCCACAATGAACGTCTACCAACTTGCTCAATTTTCTGCCCTGCTGCTCACTAACTAAGCCTGGCCTCGATTTTAATCACAAAAGTTGCTGTTATTTATTGTTTGTTGCTTTGCGAGACCTTGTCTCCTTTCATTTGCAGACTACTCGCGATGCAGGAGTACCAAAAAAAGCACTCTTGTTTCTGCCTACTGATGGTACATTGTTTGAAATCTTGGGCAGAAGCGTTCAATTCCCAAATGCATTTGAGCCGCGACTGAGCATTGAAGGGACACTGAGGGGAACCCCATCCAATAATTATTCTCAGTAAAAGTTGATTCTCTGCCTCTTTATGCGTACATTGACATTTCTTTCACAGTAAAATATTAGTATATGCCTGAGAAAACTGAATTCAAAAATTTTCCCGCTACTTCAAACTCCTAACGTCTACAACGAAAAGGAAAAGTTGCCGTCATTTTGAAGTGAATGGCGATGTATCTTAGCCTCTGGGGCTCATGCCCAAAAATTGATGTTGGCGCGTGTATTTTATTTGCGAAATTGCCTTTTGACGGTTACACCTGTATTTCGTTTCGCAGTCTTTTCTAGCTTATAAAGTTCCGTTTCTGATGAGATTGGTCTCTCTGTGATCAGAATGCGGCACTATGTGCATACGGGCAAGCTTCAATACGTCCACAGTGTTCCTATAATGATTCCCTCTGAAGTGTTTGCTACGCGTGCAACAGGATCTCAGTTGGGGTGAAATATCCTCTTATAGCTAAAGCAATATGCATGTGTGACCAGCAGAAGTCCGTCTTGTCTAACTTCTGTTGCTCCTGAAATATATGAACAGCGAGAACGGTACAGCGGGTTCACTAACCTTCAAACTGTTTGCTTTCCGAATGGGCATTGGAATTATGTGGCACTCGTCTTCAGCGAAAGGCTCCTGGTCCAACGGACAAATTGTGCTGCCCCTCTGGGCAAAGGCTCTGTGGCATAGCTCGCACAGAAGGTGAGAACAGGGCAGTAGTACTGTGCTCTTGGGGATCATCTGGCAAAGGTCGCACACATGCGAATGCGGCACGGCCTCAGCGAACAGGGTAGGTCGCCAGTTGACTCCGGCAACATGACCGTGCAACCGATGTATCGTTTGTTGACCTGGATCCGGCATGGCACCGTTAGCGGTGGCGACACCTGCAACAAGCACAACAGGTTGGCTGTAACATGCATTTCGAGAATGATCGATGCCGTTAGACAAGATACACCAGCCTCCTTATCCTGTAGTGTGTACTATGAAGCTACATTTTTGTTAGAGAAAAAAAAAGGGACATGAATAGAAAATATCAAACAAAGCATGATGATGACGATGATGATAGACTGATTATTCTTTGGGAACACTACCGTCGGATTGCATGCGTGGAAGGTGGCAGCACTGCTGAGAAAACTGGAAATATATGACATGAAATACTTCCACACTCAAAGTGGCCGCAAAAAAATGACAAATGACAGTGACCGTTTTTGTGGCATCTTTGCAGTCAGATTCACGATTTACAAAGAGCAAAAATGCTGCTCGGAACACTGGCGCTGTGGTCAGAAAAACAGAAAACACTGCATGGGATGTTTGCAATAGATAGTATTGGATTTGGTGCATTCTCACTTGATGGTGGTAAGTGGTAAAGAGGGTCCCTGTCGGCACTCCAGATGCCGACGCACTTTTGCTCTCCTCGGCCTCCGCTTCTATGCCGGTCAGCAAAAGCATCACTAAAATGGAGCGTATTTCTGCTCCCAATCAAGAACAGCTAGTTTAGACTTCACCAACTTGAGTCCTACTGAGCTCGATATGCTCTTGACAGCTCCCGCTGCTGGGGTTCCAACGAAGGACTTCAGGCAACAGCCAGCAAGGCCTCAAGTATGGCACAGACTGAAATATCTGAAAGTACTGAAGCTGATTTGACAGGCAATGAAGAATATTAGGCATTGAGCCCCATTCGCACCTTAAAAGAACCCAAAGGTGCGTACTATGTGTTTATGAACCTTTTCCTCATGTACTGATAAATGGGGGCGGGGGGGATAGTGTATTAGTGCATGTTGTCAAGTTACACTTGGCCATATTCGCTTTCATAATGTGCTAGTGCAACATATCAGCATTTTGTGGCGCTGTCGTAGTATTACTCTCGGGGTTATCAACGGGTTGTCAATGCAGCCGCTGGCTGACTTATAATTAAAACACGGCGCACATCATGTAGCAGTGGAAAAACCTGGCCAATCAAATGGGTGATTGGTGATAAGCGACCCTGTAACCGCACATCACCCACAGGGTTGAATCATGGAGAACCCAGAGCTCCGGCTCAGGGTGTTTGAATTCTGCAGTGCTCCATGTTGTCTATTTTGAGCTTCACTCAAGAGCAATCTGCATGAACGAAGATACCTTCAAGTAAGGCTTTCTTTTCGAGAAGACAATTCATGATTGTATCTCAGCTATTCCTACTCTGCGTTTCATTTACAAGCAGGGTCATGAATGCCTTGCTTGCAGTGCAAGGTCTACATGCCAAGTGGGCATGCAGTATATGTTCAACTATATCGGAAATGAGGTAATCTGCTGCACAGTGTGTGTTCGCAGAGGTGTCCATACAAGACTTATTTTGAAACTTATACATGCAGCGTTTCGATGGAGGCGAAACGCAAAAGGTGCCCCTGTGTTGTGCAATGTCAGTGCACGTTAAAGATCCCCAGATGGTCAAAATTCCACTACCGCACCTCTTTCTCTCTTTCTTCTTTCACTCCAACCTTCCTCCCTTACCTTACAGTGCAGTTCAGGTGTCCACTGAGATATGTGAGACAGATACTGCGCCATTTCCTTTCCTCGAAAAAAAAATAATAGTAATAAAAAAATCCATACATGCAGTATTACACAATGCATTGTAGCAGCGATGAGGCAGTTCACAAAGCTGCCTATGACCAGTTTATTTCATCTATACTATAATCAAAGGCATTTACAATATAATAAAGGTGACTCCTAGAATTAAAATATCTGTACATGCATTTAAATTGCCCATTTCAGGAGGTATCACTGCCCAGCATACAGGAAAGCTGTTTGCTGACTGTTGAGGTAGCTTGGCAAAGGACATCGTTTTGTGGTGTCCTCTTGTGTAGTTGCAAAGATCCATGCAACATTTCTGCTGATGAACTAACAGGCTTCAGACACCCAGAGTACTAGGAAGCAAGAGGTGAATCTACAGCAGTGAGTTGTAAAACTTTACTGGAACTGGGAGCAATTTCGATGTAAAAATCAGGCACTGGCACTATCAGGAAAATAGCTTGTGTTTCTAGATAGATGGCAACCAGCGAAGATCTGAGCTGTATCAGTGTGCATCACTCGAACTCATCGCTCTTTTCAATTTCGTGCTGGCAGTTCCTGTATTTATACGTGGAAACAGCAAGCAATAAAGAGCTGATAGCCAGCATTCGTGTAGTCGTGTGTTCCTTCTTTGTCCCGTCTTGTTAAACGCCATTTTTCCCCCATCAGGACCAAATGCAGCTCTGCCTGTCTTCATGGGTGAACCCGTGTATCTAGTGCCACAATGTAGAATGCCACTGAGCAGGTAAAGCAATGTAGTGTTTCAAGCAATTTTTCTGGCATTAGAAGAGCTGCAGATGCTGTGGCCACTTCCCATGTGCAGGCCAAAATTCAGAACATCGAAGGAGAAAGCCTCACTATAACATTAACTGCCCGCGTCTGTATAAATACAGATCTCATACAGATCTCATTGCACTGCTGTTCTGCAAATTGTAATTTATGAGCATCTACTAGCTCAGTTTTTGAAGGTTGTTCTTGAACATCTGGAGTAAATGCCGCTGGAACTGCGTGCGGGACATGAGACAGGGCTTCTGGAAAACTGTGATGCAAGGCACAGAGATCCATGACATTGCTGTCTAGGTCTTGCTCATAGAACAAAAACAGAACACAGTACACAATGCCACCACTGAAATGTTTGTATTTCTGCCCTATGTGAACATTAGTGATATTCTGCCATGAAAGCAAAGTAAATAATGGGCGCAGCAATTCTGCAGCTTAAATGAGGTAAATAGTGAAGCAAAGCAGCCGCATTCCCATCCCTGCTTGTACCGTATTCACACTCTCAATCAGGTGATAGAGAAATGTGCAGAATATAACCAACCGCTCTATATAGTCTTCATAGATTACAAGAAAGCATTTGACTCGATCGAAACCTCGAGAAATCATGCAGGTACTGCGGAATCCGTGTAGAAGAGCCTTATGCAAAATACTGAAAGATACCTATAGCTATGACTATGGTAGCTACCATAGTCCTCCATAAAGTCAGCAATAAAATTCCAATAAGGAAGGGTATCAGGCAGGGAGAGACAATCTCTTCAAAGCTATTCACTGCCTGTTTACAGAAGGTATTCAGAGTTTTCAAGTGGGAAGAGTTGGGGATAAGAGTTAATGGAGAAAACATTAGTAATCTGCAATTCGCTGATGACATTGCCTTGCTAAGTCACTCTGCAAATGAACTGCAAAGCACGATCAATGAGTTAGACAGGCAGAGCAGAATGGTAGGTCTTAAAATTAATATGCAGAAAACCAAAGTAGAGTTCAACAGTCTAGGGAGGGAGCCGGAGTTACAATTGGTAGCAAGGTGCTGGAAGTAGTAAGAGAATATGTCTACTTAGGGCAGGTAGTGACCGCAGATCTGGATCATGAGAGGGAAATAACTAGAAGAATAAGAATGGGGTGGAGTGCATATGGCAGGTTCTCTCAGATCATGAATGATAGCTTACCAATATCCCTGAAGAGAAAAGTATGTAACAGTCGTATCTTACCGGTACTCATCTATCAGGAAGAAACGTGGGGGATAATGAAAAGGGCTCAAGTTAAGAAGAACGCAGCAGTCAGTGGAAAGGAAAATGATAGGTGTAACGTTAAGAGATGGGAAGAGGGCAGAGTGGGTGAGAGAACAAACACAGGGTTAATGACATCCTATACGGAATAAAGAGAAAGAAATGGCCCTGGGCAGGGCGTGCAATGCGAATGCAAGATAACCGCTGGTCCTTAAGGGTAACGGAATGGATTCCAAGAGAAGGCAAGCGTAGCAGGGGGCGGAGAAAGTTAGGTGGGCAGATGAGATTAAGAAGTTTGCGGGGATAGGGTTGCCACAGCTGCCACAAGACAGGGTAGAATGGAGAGATAGAGGAGAGGCCTTTGCACTACAGAAGACGGTCTCCCTGATGGTGATAATGCCCTCGCCATACCCTTCCACATCCAGGGTAACTACCCCACGGTAGGAGATTCCTTCACTCTCGCCACACTGCCCTCCTTCCAAGCTAACCACCTTCTGGACGATTCCCGGGGTAACCACCCTGCAGTTACGTTTTCCTGCGCTCTCACCACACCCTCCTACTTCCTCAGAAACATCAATCAGTCAGTTCCCCTGGTAACCACCGTCCAGCTATGGCTTTCTACGCTCTAGCCATAAAGCCTCCTTCCATCATAGTTTCTTACTATTACCTAGAGGGAAAGCTGGCGACCCCTCTATGGGAGTTTGCATGGAGACCACTCGAGGCCACTTCAGCCACCAAGGGCGCTCAAAGCATCATGGGGCGGTGAGCTACTTGTTGCGGAACTGCACTTTTGGCCAAAAAATAATAGAAAAATAAAGCTGTTAGATAACTACGAATGTCCTAACATTCAATATCTTGTCTAATGATTGCAACAAACGAGCAGAAAAGCCTTTAAGTGCAAAGTTTGCCCAAAATAAGAGATGACTAGCTTTCCTATTGGCCAAGTGATGAACACTAAAAAAACTAATATTGCGTAATTAACAGGCACACTTTTAAAAGTAAATATGTTTTCAAAAAAAAAAATGTTGCTTAGATACTTTACGAGGTTTTTTAATGGCATTTCGGAAGAGTAAAACCTTTTATTGGCGTCGTGTGTCGTCGCGTTTTCACTACTATGGCTTTTGCACACTGCGTTCGCGCGAAAGTCGTCTGCGCACACACGGACAGCGTTTTTGGAATGAAACATCTTAGTAATGACACTCCGTGTTCCTGAAAAACTACGACTGTTCCGCAACAAGTAGCTCACCGCCCCATGATGCTTTGAGCGCCCATGGCGGCTGAAGGGCAGCGCCGCCAGCTTTCCCTCTAGGTAATAGTAAGAAACTCTATGCCTTCCATGGTAACTCTCCTCATCCTTCCAGAATAACTACTCACAGGTTGGTTTCCATGGCAACCACCGACTGGTTGCACCTTTTTATGCTCTTGCCATGCTCTTTTCCCTCCACGGTAACCATCCTCCAGTTGGGATTCCTCCACTCTCTCAATACGCCCGTCCTTCCACAGTAACCACAATCCGGATGGTTCCTGCGGTAACCACCTTGAGTGGTTCCCATGGCAACACACCCACTGGTCACGCCGACTATGACATACTGCTACTACTATGACGCAAAACCAGGAATGGGCACTTAACAGCTCCCACTCTAAAAGGTAAAGATTAATCCTTTAAACCCACTAAATGCTAAAACAGTGAGAGGACATCGTGAAGAGAAAAGGAAAGATTTGCTTGTAAATGGTAAATGGCATGCAATATTTGGTAACCAAGTTTCGCCAGTTTGCTAATTGGCATGCAGTCTTGTCAACTGCCTATTTTATGTGAACTTGCTCAGTAAGCACGATCCCTCCTAGATGAGGTCACTGAAAGGAGTGTGTTAGAAACTTGGCGCCGTGGCCTGGTGAATCACCGTGCTCATCTTCAGAAAGCTCTGTGCCAGCTTGACCAAGTGTACATACAGATAGCTGTCTAGTGTTGCTCCCAAACCTGCATATATTATTTCAGATTCCATCAGCTCACGTCACCAAATGGCATTTAATAAACATCTGCTGGCACTTTCACTTTCACACAAAATGATGTACAGTTATTTCAACAAGATATGCGGTGTGCAGTAAGAGTCCGAGTTCTGTGCTGTTGCCACCAGTGATAATTTGAAATTGTATGATGCGCAGAGGATGTGCAGTGGATATGTCCTTGCTATAATGCTCAGCACATTTAGATTAAAGTGTGCTGAATATTGTGCTGAAAGTGTGCTGAAGAAGTGAATATTCTGGCCAGGTCTCACAGAGAAAGAAAACAAAATCTCCGACTCAAGTGCAAATCAAAGCGGAAATAATGCAGCAAGAAAGTACTGTCCAGAATATTTGTCACCCTTCGAAAGGAATGCAAGGAAAGGGCAGGATGACCCTGATTTTTGAAGTACGATAAATTATAAGCCTAAAGCAGTGTACTTAAAGTGACTTCAAATGCACTTTTGCATGCATAGTTCTCCTGAAAAATCTCATGTAATGTGAATGAAGCATAGTTTTGTCTCTGTAAACAACACGGATAGATTGTATCTGTCACATTTAAGAGCACTGCGGTAATGAGCCTGCAACATACGTCAGCAAGCATAAAACGTCGGACACAAAACGCTGGCTTATTCAGCGCCAGGAAGGACAATTCAGAGATGCAACACAGCAAATATGGCTGCAGTACTAGAAACGTATGATCCCATTAGTACAGTGAGGGTAACTGAGGTTCTTCAGTACACAACAAAAACAATAACACTAAAAGAGTGTAGTGGTACCATATAGCACTGCTTTAACCTCAAGTTATGGGAGCTTACAACACTGGACAAGTGACAGAGCCCCTGGCATTGAAGCCACTCACGACAACTGCTGCTTCTACTGCTGCCTCCAGGCTTGGCACCAGTGGGCTGTTACTGCAGGCTCAGGTAGGACCACAGCTTGCCCGAGTCCCGTGCCGAGGTCGTCTTGACAGCTGATCGAAAACACAGAGCCCCGTATTAGTCAAGAGGGGCAGCCCCACAAGAGTCCAGCAGCACAAGATTGACCTCAGCCTAACAGTGCTGGGCGAAGTCAACTATTAACGCAAGTTAATTCATTTGTTTCCACCTCCGCTTGAATGCAGTAGTGACAGGGGCAAGGCTGAGTGACATGGGCAGCATTGAGAGCGTAGAGCAGGCTTGAAGTACTTTACTTCCTCCAGATGTAAATATGCTGCATCCCAGGGCCACAACTATCGTTAATGAAAAACAGACAGCAGAAAAAGAAAGCTCCAAGACTGTTGCTTGTTGGCTAACAGAGGTTAGTTCTGCATGTTTCAGGGCTCTGAACTAGAGAAGCTCTAGCTATCAGTTTAAGCCCTTGACTGGACTAATAGTTAGAAAAATGTCCCTGTAAGGTGAAACTTGTCTCATTTTGCTTTTTTTTCATGATATGGCTCATGCAGTCATAATTTGAGCCAGCATTTACATCCAAAGCAGCTCAATGGCGGTTCTCAGCTTATGTTGAGGCTGCTGACAACCAAATATTTTTTCTCCTGTCACCTACAGAACTTCATCACTACGCTCGACAGTAAATGGAAAAAAGTGGCCATACCATTAATGTCATGAACTCCCCTACACTCAAGTGAGAGCCAACTCACTAGAGCTTTCATCCCCTGAGGCTGGGGCTTGACAAATCATGTGATGTTCACGAACTCTAATCACAATTTAATGGCAGCCAGGTGGTCCGCGAGCACAACCTCATCAGCTGCATCAATGCTATGACCCTGGCACTCGCTGCCATTTCACTGTCTCACTTCAGAGTGCAATAAAAATAGTTTGACATAAGTATGAACAAGGTAACTTACGCGCACAATGCGCAGTATTCATCTTGAACAACCCAAAATGCACTCTGCGAGCTCACAGTCTCCAGTAGCCCAAGGCAGGGGCACAGAGTGGAGCATGAGTGGGCGTCTTGGAAACAAGTCCCTAACCAAGCTGTCACATTGGCAAATGCAATATCAGCATTGGTTGGAAGATTTATAGCAATTTTACGTCGCACCGTCAGCTAATCATTGAGTGCTGACACCACCTGGAAATGTTAATGGTCGGTAATGATATGACTGACAACTTGTACTCAACAAAGCACGCCTTAAAGCGGCAGAGACATACAATTTTCCTTTGTGTAATTCTGCTTTGGGATTATATGCAACACATTAGTAAATCTGGATCACCATGTGAAATTTTCTTGCACTCAACAAATAATTCATGATTGAATCTCTTCTCCAATACAGCTTCTGTTTCGGTCTGAGCAGTCAAATGATGGCTGCAGCGTCACAAGTGGGTATGCAATCACATAAGGCACACAAAAACTGCAGTATAATATCTCTTTGTCCAGTTGCTGTCATTCCAGCTTCTGAGCAGTTTAGCATAAGAGTTGGCATGAATTAAAATGACAAAGCAGCAATTATATTGCAGTTTTTTATGCCACACGTAATCGCACATTCACTTGTGATGTCGCAACCATCATTCGGTCACCTGAAACCAAAACTTCACAGTAAAAAAAATAAATTACAAATTATTTATTGAGTGTTGGCAACTCCACTTAGTGAGCCATGTTTACTGTTATATGCATCATTTCAAAGCAAAAGCACACCAGGAGTTTGTGTCTTCACGCCTTTAAATGTAAGAAAACGCAACTGAACATGAGAGAGAACAAAGTACCTGCTCCCCTGAATAATGCCTTTGTTATAAAATAAACTACGCTAAACGATGCGACTCTAGACAAGTGCTAGGTGACTAGGCGAGTCTAGATGAGCGCTGGTCCTGTAGTGTACGAACTTGCCCAGCTTTCCATCTTGTGACAGTACAATTAATGCAGTGGCATATCAGTAAAAGAAATCAATTACTACAGCTGCAAAATATGTGAAAACTGAAGGCCCAACTACATGTAAAGTTGGCAGATTCACCGCATTGTACTATGCCATCTGAACTCAGCACATATAAGATCTTTAGACAATTTTGATATCTTCATGAATTAATTCTCTTTGCAGATAAGTTAGCTTCAACTCTCTTGGTCATTTTTTAACCCCGATGATCGCCTTCATTAGAATCATCAGCATCGCATTAGCATGCAGAATAACATGACAACCAAGCATTCGATCATTCGAGGATGCTGTCGTTCTGCTTGAAGAAGATCATCACGCTCGAGGTTCAAGCCCTGTTTGGTATTTGGGCCCTAGGAGCCTTCTTGGGAGCACGCACGACTCGTGGGAAAGATCCTGAAATCTGAATACTGGAGACAAGTGCGGCTATACCAAGACTGCCTCAGATGTGTCACCCATCAAGAAGAGCCTGGCTGCATGGAACAACAAAGATACCAAGAAACAGCGCCCATCCTGTGTTCTGAGGCGGTTTTTTGCGCTCCCCTCTAATGTTTCAAATACGATCCAACGAGCACAAGCTCAAATTTTAGTCAGTATGAACTGGCCTCGTTTTTGAAGCACTCACAGCACATACCGGTCAAAATCTAGTTCTAAACATTGGCGAAGACAGCGCCTGAGTTCCAAAAAGGGAGGTGTAGTCTGGTCGGCAATTTCCTCACTGGCGTCCCAGAACCCTCCTCGCAGCGCCGCCTCTCCTCCTCCGCTCCCCTCCCCCTCCTCTTTTTTTCTCCCTTCTCCTCTTTTGTTTTTTCACTGCTGTTGGGCTCTTCGGTCTATTCCTCCGGCGAGTCTGCCTCTGCGCCCCGCCGCCGCGGTTTCTTGCGGTTCTGTCGTGCAAAATCGCGATTCTGCGCGTCTTCTGGATCACGCGGTCTGTGTTCTTTAATATTTTTCGTGTTTTATAGTTTAATTTCTTTATTATTTTGTTTCTTTTCATATTTGCATTTCTTTATTTCTTTTATTTCACTCACGAAACCCGTCCGTTCACTAGATGTGCCTTTTCTCTAATATTTTTCGTGTTTTATGATCTAATTTCTTTATATTTTTGTTTCTTTTCATACTCGCAATTTTTTCTTTTGTTTTATTTGACTCACAAAACCCGTGCGTTCACTAGATCTGCCTTTATTCATGCTCAAACCGTGTACGTGGCGGAATGGCAGCGACTAAGTGCCAAACGCCCTGGTTCGATTCCCAGTCTCTAAAGTTTTTTTTTTCTTTGCCGGAACTCGAACACACTTGCTAGCATTCCCTGCTCAGGACAGTATGAGGCATTAAAGGCTTTCGCCTTAATTAACCGATTCTGCTCGTATTTTCTTTCATAGCTGTTGTGCTCCTGGCGAGCTTCTAGGGCGGCCGGCTCGCGATTTTCGCGTTGCCCTTCGAGCCATTTGTGTGGCCGGCACGTTCCTCGCGCAAAGAAGGCGACTGCGCACGTACTTAAAATGTCGTTAAAGGGCGATTCACTCGACGGTCCGTTCGCCCGCGGCCCGCGCACTACTACCTGCTCTCATTCCGTGATATTCTCTCGTATTACCGAGACAAACGAAGGGAATACGCACCCCCGCTCCGTCCCTCACCATAGCTGAGCCTGCACATTGGCGACAACTACAAACCCGGACTGCTCAATACCCAATACTGCTGCATGCCGGATACCCAGACCAATTCTCGTCATCATGCAAACTTTGCGGCAAACCAGGAGACTTCTTACACACCCTCCTCACATGCCCCACCTTCCCTCATCCCCCATCACCAACCGCGGCGGAGTCTTACTGGGAGTCTCTTCTGACCAGAGCGCCGGCGCTCACCGAAGGATTACGCTCCAGGGGCTATTCTTCGCGTTGTAAGGGTGCCTTTTCCTCACATTGAGGAGGCACCCAAGTGTCATGTAGGGGGCTTCGCCCCCACGATTTACATCATTGGCAATAAACGTTTTCACCACCACCTACGTGTCCATGCGTCAGCACATTGAGAGGCGCGCTGACCAGGCCGCAGGCCGACAGCGCGCCTCTTAATGTGGTGACGCATGAACACGTAGTGCGCGGGCCGCGGGCGAACGGATCGTCGTGCGAATCGGCCTTTAACGCCATTTTAAGTACGTGCGCAGTCGCCTTCTTTGCGCGAGGAACGTGCCGGCCACACAAATGGCTCGAAGGGCAACGCGAAAATCGCGAGCCGGCCGCCCTAGAAGCTCGCCAGGAGCACAACAGCTATGAAAGAAAATACGAGCAGAATCGGTTAATTAAGGCGAAAGCCTTTAATGCCTCATACTGTCCTGAGCAGGGAATGCTAGCAAGTGTGTTCGAGTTCCGGCAAAGAAAAAAAAAAACTTTAGAGACTGGGAATCGAACCAGGGCGTTTGGCACTTAGTCGCTGCCATTCCGCCACGTACACGGTTTGAGCATGAATAAAGGCAGATCTAGTGAACGCACGGGTTTTGTGAGTCAAATAAAACAAAAGAAAAAATTGCGAGTATGAAAAGAAACAAAAATATAAAGAAATTAGATCATAAAACACGAAAAATATTAGAGAAAAGGCACATCTAGTGAACGGACGGGTTTCGTGAGTGAAATAAAAGAAATAAAAAAATGCAAATATGAAAAACAAAATAATAAAGAAATTAAACTATAAAACACGAAAAATATTAAAGAACACAGACCGCGTGATCCAGAAGACGCGCAGAATCGCGGTTTTGCACGACAGAACCGCAAGAAACCGCGGCGGCGGGGCGCAGAGGCAGACTCGCCGGAGGAATAGACCGAAGAGCCCAACAGCCGTGAAAAAACAAAAGAGGAGAACGGAGAAAAAAAGAGGAGGAGGAGAGGCGGCGCTGCGAGGAGGGTTCTGGGACGCCAGTGAGGAAATTGCGGTCTGGTCAACAATCCTGACTGCTAGTTAATAACTACGCACGCACACACGCACGCACGCGCACACGCGCGCACACACAGGACAGCAAGCATGCTTCCTCACTTCTTTTTGCCTGTAACAAATTTATTGAGAGCCGCCAGACATCGCGTTTACCGCTGGATGAAATGGAAAACAAACACACTGTCGTACAGTACATCAACAAGCAAACGTCAACAAGCGAACAAGCAGGTCCATAATTTTGCAGTATTGTTAGCTACCGTTCCCGGAAAAGGAGATTTCTGAACATACAAGGCTGACATGGAATCAGACTGATTTGATCATGTCTCAATACTTTGCTGTCGAGCAACAGTACAAACAATGTCAGATGACACACCGACCATACGATGAGCTCATATACAGCAAAAATTCTTGCACGGGATGGGACTTGACTAGAGGCACATCAAACACGATCTAGCTTTCTCGACCAGCCGAGAACAGAGGCAATGCTTCGCGCGTCAGTTACCCCGCGCTCAGAAAAAGATAAATACCCAATAACGGCTTACGTGCACGAAACACACGATGTTCTGTGGCCTCAGCGCAGAATACTGTTAAACATTAGAAGTTCGTTCCCTGACGCACAAACATATGCCGAAAACAGCACTGAAGATTTGAGAATAATGCAGACAGAGCGGTTTTCCCGGGTGATCGTCGTTCGTCACAACCATGTCTCAACAAACACACTTCAGTTGGGCACCGTAAATCTTAGTAATGCAGATGGGGGAAACACCACCACTGGCCAGGCGATGGCGCTGCGGACGCTTTAGGCGCTGGCTCGTCGAAACGCGCTAATTAGGACTGGAACATGGGAAAAAGAATTTGGAGGCACACATATTCACGCAAAATAAAAAGAAACAGGACAGTGCTTGCTGGATAGCTGAAATATGTGAAATATTTGAGTGGGTCAAGAAAATCTTGGACAGAATCTAAGCGGAAGGAGATTCAGAATGCTGGTCGCAGCTGCTGGATTGTGTAGGAGCGTTCAATTTCTTAAGGAACATTATAGCCGAGCCATTGAAGAGCTACAATTGTATAGTCACTAGCATTTAGAATGTAGCAGCGTAGAGAGCAACGGAAAGCGAGACAGACCCGGAGAAATTAACAAGCATAAGAAAAATGGCAAAAAAAAAATTTGCCCCTACACTGGAAACGCGGTACTGTTTCTCCGTCGCGCGACTGCCGGTTAGCCAACTGAAAAGAATTTTCAAAGAGGTAGATTTAACGTTCGACATCACAAACCAATATGCCAAACTACAAATTTTGAAAACTGTCGGTCGTCTTCGATGACGGCCTTCGATTTCTTATCTGCTGCGCACTGAAGCCAAAAATTTAAAAATATATGTTTAATTATTTAATATAATTTTCTTTTCATTTAATTCTAACCAGGCAGTAATTCCCGCTTTCCTGTACATGCACCTGCCCAGACCCCATCGGCGTATTGCTAATACTGCGGAAAGAAAAATCTTTAAGGAAGAATTAGCCGACGATTGATACTCGATAGTGCAAAATTTCAAAGCTGCTGTTTAGGTGTTTGCGGTCGGACGACGGCGCGCTAACGCTGAGAGTTGCGCGTAGGCCTGCGGAGTTGGTCCAGAAAGCTTGCAAGTTACACGACCAAGTTGCGCGTAAATATGCAGAGTTGTAGAAAGCATCCAAGTTATACGGCAAAACCGTACCTCGCGTTTGCAGGAGACGCTATACGGCGCCACTCGGGCGGGGAAATTATCGAGCGATTACCTTCGGCAGTACCGTTCCCCATGTCTTACCGTGGACGCTGCTTATTTATACAGTTATACCGAGCAAAAGACTCGGAAGGCTTGTGTTTCTCTGCGGCTTTGCCGCATAACTTGGATGCTTTCTGCAGAAAGGCAGACCTACGCGCACTGATCGAGCGGCGTTTCTGAGGGAGGCTTATGGACTTTGCATGCCCAGGTCATATGGTCGAAGTTTCTCACCAGAATAGTGGCAAAAAGGATTCATGCCATTATTTCTGAATTTAGATATGCAGTCCGGGTTGGGGAGGAGTAAGAACACTCCCACAAGGCACTGACCAGACAACAACATGCTCCGTGGGCGATATATGGACGAATTACCTTTCTCCTGCTGCTGATGATGACGACTGAGGCCGCTCTCCCAGGCTACGCAGCCAGCTTAATCTCGTCACGACTGGGTGCAATGTTCGTGGTTGCTTTCTTGGACCAGCATACGGTGTCATATTCACCCACACTGTCGGATTCAATCCAAGAGGGGCAGAAATATGCTCCCTTTACGACATCATTAACGCAGCAATCTCTCTCCATGTGCAAGGACCCTTTCCTGGCAGAACCTCTTTTCTTCAGCATGATCTTTTCGTTGTACTTTTTTCTTTACATCGTTTTATATTTTTCTTCCTAATTTTTCACTCGTTTCTATTCCCGGCCTTATTCAGTACACTGATCCCCCGCTACAAAGGGACACTCCAAGGTTGTAAGGGATGCACTGCATATGGCTTGACCTGAGACACCAAAGCATGTACACGTACCTATATTCCTGCGACGCGATGACTATGACCCTCAACCACATCGAAATCTTCTTCAGGACCATTCGAAGTACATCCTGAAAGAGCATACATGACCGATAAGCACCCTCCCTTTAGGCCAGGACGCACGTAAAGGCGCCATGCATGCTCAAACTTATCCTTTGCCGACCACTATTAGAACCGCATTGCCTCACCCGCTGTCCTACAACCAGTGCAGTACTGATCCCCCCCCCCCCCCCCCCCTCCGCCTCAAGTGAAAATACACGGAGGGATATCCTCGATCTAGTCTAGCTATGCATATACAAACCATTCCTTGATCTAAAGCCAGGACAACCCCCCCCGCCCCGGGCCCCAGTGAGCGTATGCAGAGAGGGATACCCGCAATCTAGCTGCACCTACCCAAACCACCCAAACCATTCCCCGCCCCGAATGGCCGCTCGAAACTGCCCTACTTCGATGGCCGAGCTGGCTCATTCAGTCTTCTCTGTGCTTAAATTGAAGTTACGGTTAGGCACGTGTAACTTTTTCTTACTTTAGTGCACAAGAGTTAGTTTTTCAACCAACGCATTCTCTGTTTTTAATTCGGGCGAAGTTACTGCGGTAATTTGCTTTCGAGAACTCGGAAGCGGCAACAGAATTCACACTGCTCCGCTTCAAACGAAGGGAACAAAAGCGACCTGTGCTTGGTCTCACAGCCGGGAAACGCTCTCGGCTGTGATCGTCTTGAGACTTTTGCAGAGGAGCGCTTCACTGAAGCAAGGAAATTGGTTTGGTTTATCAGGGTTTAACGTCCCAAAGCGACTCAGGCTATGAGGGACACTGAACCAAAAAAAAAAAAAAGGAAGGGGGCCTGAGGTAATGGAGGGTAAGTGGTCGTAACCTTCACTTTATTCGTACAGGCGTCCTCCAGCTAATAACCCCGTGCTGTTCCGGTAAAAACAAGAGTACAGATTCTGAGTGCAGTACTGAAATAGCGTGGCTCAAGAGGAGCATGAGGAGCAGCGTCCATCCATTGGACTCTGGTTGAGATACATTGAGATACAGGCGGGAAAATAATAACTGTTGGCCAGATGGGAAGGGTAATAGAACTTACATTTATGCTAGTAGTCAAAACATAACCGAGTACTGCCGCGCAAGATAGCCACATGGGATTTGTCTGGACGGATAACAGCTGGATCATCACGGATGCCCCAAAAGACATTAAAACCCCCACGAACGTATTGCGGACGTTCAGGACGTCCGCAGGACGTCCGTGGCAGGTTCAATGCCCATTGGGGCGTTTCCAAGTGCTTTACATCCCGTGGCAGGACACATGCGCTCTGAGGCTGTCCCAGCTTGAGCCCACAAATTGGCACTCAAAACAACGATAACCCCCTTCCCTTACATGGCGCCGCATGTGATGCTGTACTTTAAATCGGTTCGTCGCAGCATAAAAGCAAAAGTCGCACTTGAACGGTCTTTCGCCAGAGTGCTTAAACTTGTGCTCATTGAGAGCGCTAAGCTGCGAAGACGAGAAAGGGCACACGTCGCACTTATACGGTCGTTCTCCGGTGTGGCGGCGCGTATGCCTCGTAAGGTGGAAGTTGGTCTTAAACGCCGCTGGGCAGAAGGTGCATGTGTACGGCCTCTCACCCGTGTGGGATCGGACATGTCTCGTAACATTAGAGGAGCTGTTAGATGTGTACGGGCAGAAGGGACAGCTGTGGCGCTGTCTCTGTCCTTGAAGTCCACTCTGCTTCTCTTGAGGAGAGGAACAGAATCCTTCGCTGATTGCATTCGCTCCTCTTCCACCCTCGTCGTCGTCCAACTCACAGCCGGAAGCCGAACTCATGAAGTGGTCGCCAGGACTGTACATTGCTCCTCCTGCGATTGCAGCCAAGAATGCGAACGTTAAAAAAAAAATCACCGGCTATTTCTCTGACACTTAATGAAGCTTCTCCTCTCGCAACATTCCAGTGCAGTTGTTGAAGAATTCCGGATTCAGTTTGAGTGTCTTGATCTAGAGTCCATATCTAGTTTGGGATCGCTTTTAAGCACTAAGACAAGGTCAGGGCTCGGGCACACGTCAGATAATTGCGCAGTATATCAAGCCGCGTATTCAATGAAAAGTTATTCTTGGTGGCGTTCGTTTACCTCGATGATTGTTTTCTATGCGATCTATTCGTTTATGTGTAAAAGAAGAGGCACTGAAAGGCGGACATCGCCATCGTTCATCGTGACAGCGTGGAGGAAGCAATTGTACATACTATAGGCAACGAAGAATTCCCGAGTTACCATACTTCGGTCATTACGTCATACGCCTGAAAACTGTCACGAAGACCGCTTACAGAAGACAGTTTTCAGGGACTCCGTATTCTAAGGGAGAACTGCCTTGACGCACCCGGTACGCAGTTCTTGTGGTAGAAACATATTTAGAGTTTCGGAGAAAAGCCAAAAAGTCATAATTGAATTAAATTCATCGCTGCACAAGAACTATCGCTGTAACCTATGGATCGTATTTGTACAGGTGTCGACACGGAACTGTTTCGAAGATAGCTGCAGCGATGCCCCAGATTAGTACAAAGGAAAACGTAAGTAGAAACATAAGAACAGTAACGATGGGTCTTCAGTGCTCGCAAACAGACCAAAGTAGACAGTATCAAAACAAGTAACAAGCAGGAGGTGAACTGACGGTACAGTTATCAGATGAAAATGAACGTAAAACTGTAACACAGCAGAACACAAAATTTTTCAACTTTAAGCACACATCTTGATTAACCATAGCTGTAGAGATACAAGCAAGTACAACAGAATTTCAACCACCAGCAGCAAATATACTGAAATGCTTAAAGCAAGCATGTTCCAGTTATTTAAAAGGAAGTAAAGAGAGTACAATGTAAAGGCGTAGGATAGAATATTGCGGGCTTCTCTGTCAAGTTAATTCACAAATAAGTGACGTGAGTACAAACAAATGGTGGTGATAGCTTAGGCATATAAAGGGTCCTGATCTGAAAACCCCGAGGGAGAATGCATTTAGCCATTGCAGCACTCAGCCTAGAAGTTACTACCGTCTGACACAACATATCAATTGCAGTGCCGAAGGCGCATTCAACGCAGGAATAAAATTCAACGTCGCCAAAGCCTTCAAGCAAGCCTTTTCTGCGGGAGCAAAATCCGCTATATTCCGTCCCGCTGGTATGGTCGATCGGGTATGAGGAAAGCCGTCGCAGAATCCTGGAAAAAAAAGAAACAAAAAAGACGTTGCCTTCCTTCACTTTTCGCAGCATAAAATGCACATTTCCAGCAAGCCTAGAAATTGAGAGCAGCAGGCATGCTTAACATAATGTGCCCAAAGTGAAAGCACTGAATATACAGGGTGTCCTGGATGAAACGGGCAAGATTTTTTTTTAAAAATCAATTGTCTTCCGTACTGAAATGAAGTGAATTTTGTTAAGGTTATGTAAAGCATCGGCCACTGTTTCTTTCACTCCTCCCGCTTTACTGGGCGATTGAAGTTAAACAATGAACTTCATAAATATGCTTTGAACCCTGAGGTATGAAACGGAAAGTTGTAAAGCGCCATGAAAATGGTCCGACCTAAGGTGCTACCGACGGGGCAGCACCCGTTAATTCGGCAAAATGAGCTCACGAAATTAACACACACACACACGCACGCACACAGACACGTCCGCCGTAATCCGCCGCGATTACAGCGTTCTCATCAACGACTTCGTGCCGACTTCCCGCCTTCTGCACTGTCCACGACAGAGCTTAGCTTTGGGGTTGATTCCGAAAAACTTTGAGACCATTGCGGCGACCCGCATTGGAGAAATGCGAAAGCAAAACGTAAACATACACCTGACGTCTATGTACCATATCGACGTCCATGGTTATTATGACGTCTTAGTATTTTTTCGCGCTCAATTGATGAACTAATTACATCTCATCAACCAAATTTTTCCCACGGCAACATTTTATCACACACAATCTGTCACAATCATACTTTCCCATATTTATCTTCAGAGAACGACACAATCGTGCGGACACTTTTTGCTGACGCCGCAGAGCCATACATAATGCTTTCGCATTAATAAGCGCCAGCGCTCGTTACCAGCTGCTGGCGCTTATCTCCGAATCAGCGCAGCAACGATGAAGCTCAAGGCAGCGCTTTACGAAATCTCGAATGGACAGAGCTGTCGCGTTGTATTTTTAATTTTCGCGGGCTGTCATTTCTTCCGAAAAAAAAAAAGGGCTGCGCTAAGGCTGCCTCGTCGAAGGTGCCTGGGTCTGAACATTTTCATGCCACTCGGCTACTTTCCAGTGCACACCTGAGCGTTTAAAGCCACATTTAAGACGTGAATAAATTAATGTCATTTAACAAATAAAAATGCAGGAGAGGAAAACTGGCCGGTATTTTAAATAACTCCAAGAACATTAGCTCGCTTTCAGTTAGGAAGAATGCTTTGTTTTTGTTTTGAATCTCTATCCATTTCAGCTGGAACAACGTTACATATAGTGATCATGATGGGTATAGTCGCATGGAGAGAGACCAGCCGAAAGGCTGAGACTATTCAGTTATAGTGCCTAGAATATTCTAGGCACTATAATTCAGTTGCAAATACGCGTACCTCGCTATAGAAATGTGGATTACGGAGATGCAGATATTACGTAATTTGGTCAAAACATGGCATGATGATGCCATGTATGCATGGCATGATGATGCCATGTATGCATGGCATGATGATGCCATGTATCGCCGTTTAGTTTAGCGAGAATTTCTCGTTGAGCTGTAGATGCAACAATAGCCATCGTTATGGAGATGGGACATATGGAAGGTAAAAAGAGTAGAAAACTGAGCTGTAGTCGGATACAACTTAAGTCTGCAGTGAAGCTCCGCCCACATTCAGCCTCGGCGCGCAGAATTCCTCCACGACGAAACAGTAGTTCGCTGCTTAAACGTTTCTTGTTACCTAAACAAGAAGCTTATCACAAGAAAAAAATTATGAGCTCTAATTTTGATACATGGATTGTTTGATACAGACAAACATTAAAAACCTGATTTCGTTTACTGTTGCGATTGGCCAGCGGAGTAATACAAGACGCCGCGGACCGTAGCCCAGTGTTAGCAACTGCTGTTTCTTTAAGTTGTATCCTACTATAGTTGGTTCATACCTCTGGGTGGGTACAGCAGGAACAACAAAACGAGGACGCAAAAAGGAACACACAGAACGTGGACGAAGCTACGCTTCGTCCACGTTCTGTGTGTTTTTTTCTGCGTCCGCGTTTTGCTGTTGCTGCTGTACCCACCCAGAAATATGGAAGGTATACGCAATCAAACAGCTGCAGAGTCGAGTACACGAGACCGCGCGAGCTTTGCCGACGCTTCGAACCAAATTATTTCCAACAGGCTATTGTCCGTGTTTAATACGGTGCGCCCAGTGATGAAGACCTGCAAAAAAAGGAAGAAAAGTTATTAACGAGAAAAACACTCAAGGAAACACACTTCCCCAGTCTCAGGTCTTTTATGACTTGCTTCTCTTCCAAAATAAGTGCAAATATCCACACTCAACGCAACGGCTCTCAAAGTGACGTGCCTCTTGTGCAAAAAATATCCAGACACCAAACCTCATTGAGCTTTACTTACGCTAAGTATGTCCAAGAAGTTCACAATGGCTGCTCTCACTTAGGTACTGCCCACGCAAAAGTTTTCAGGCAGCAGATCTCATAGCAGATTACTTAGGTACCGCTTCACGAAGGGCTTCAAATTATGAGCTGTCATATAGCAAGATAATTACAGACTGCCTATGAAAAAACATCTTGGTACCAGTTCTCGCAGTAAGTTTCTTGCGGACATTCTCGGCAATATCTTCCGGGCATCAGCTCTCTCAACACCTTATACATGACCTGTCTGCTCAGAAGTGCCGAGGCACTAAAAGCCGATAATATTAGGTAACTGCTTTTGAGTAAAGGAAGTGGCGCAGTAACTGTCGCACCTATATCAGTGGACACCTGAACCGCGCCGTAAGGGAGGGAATAAAAGTGTGAGTGAAAGAAGGAAGGAAGAAGGAGGTGCAGTAGTGAAGGACTCCGGAATATTTTGGACCGCCTGGGGATCTTTAGCGTGCACTGGCATCGCACAGCACACGGATGCTTCGGAAGGCGAAACACAGAAGGCGCCCATGTGCACGTTAAAGATACCCAAGGGGTCGAAATTGTTCCGCCATGCTAAGACAAGCAAGAACGAAACTTTGGTGTTCTTGTTCAGGGAGAGAGAGAACTTTGGTTTGGTTTATCGGGTTTAACGTCCCAAAGCGACTAAGGCTATGAGAGACGCCGTAGTGGAGGGCTCCGGAAATTTCGACCACCTGGGGTTCTTTAACGTGCACTGACATCGCACAGTGCACGGGCCTCTAGAATTTCTCCTCCAAAGAAATTCAACCGCCGCGGCCGGGATCGAACCCGCGTCTTTCGGGTCAGCAGCCGAGCACCGTAACCACTGAGCCACCGCGGCGGCGGGAGAGAACTTTCATTTTTCAGGTTAAAGCCCCACCTCGATGGACACTTCCGAGGCGTACGGGCGGAGCGCCTACGCGTACGGGCGTACGCTGGAGCCTGTCTGCGCATGCGCGACGCGCGAGCAGGCGCGAGCAGGGCGGAGATATCTGTGCATGTCAGATATCGGCGCCCACACACGGGCGCTCGCGCGCGCGTCGGAAGCGGGATACGGTTTACAACAATCGGAGGACCGCGGGGCTCTCGAGGACTTTTTTTTGAAGCGAACAGATTCACTAGGGTCGTCAACACCGCGCTTCGCGTGAGCTACGCCACAGATTTGCCACAGCTGCGCATGCGCGAAACCGAGTGACGTCACGCGGAGCGCAGGTGGCCGCTGTGCCGCAGCCGTCGTCCCTGCCTCGCGCTGACTCCATCGTCTAACCTTTCGCCGACGCCGCGCGCTACTGCGCATGTGCGTCACCGGTTCCCCTCCTGGCCACAGTTTTGCTCTTCGCCGCTGCCGGCGGTCGCCGCCGCCGTTCCAAGAGGCGAAGGTTCTTTCGCAAGGCGTTGCGAGAACGCGTGAGCGGCTGCGGCGGCCATAGAAGAGGCGGCCACCCTCGCCCCCGTTTGACCCTTCGCCACGGCAGTGCGCAGTGCACATTTGAAAGGAGGGGTATATAAGGCGCGCTTACCCATAAAACAGGCGCAGACACTCGCCATGGAAGGAGAAGAAGAGGCAACAGTCGGACGGCGCAGAAACACCGATCCAGAAGTGGTAGCTTGGGAGTTGGCTGAAAAGCAGCGAGAGCTTTTCGCTTCGAGATATCCAGGATTAACCTTAGCGAAGTCACAGCCAATTTTTGTCTTCATGGCTGGAAGCTCTTTCAGGTTCCCCAAAATTTTCCTGGAATCCTTGCAGCTCCCCAACCATCTTCTGTTCACGGCTTGACATTTTTTTCAGACGGCATGGAGGTGCATGCAACTTTTCGACGCCCGTCGCGGAGCGTGCTCGGCGCGCAGGCGCTTCGCGTGTACGCCTCGCAAGTGTCCATTGAGGTGGGAGATTAATCTTCTAGAGATCTCGAGTATACCATTCATTAGAGAATGTACCCTTTACCTTTAAGATCAGAAACTTGCGACATCTAATTGCAGTGCAAAAGATAGTCCGTTCTCCGCAATTTTAACAACGAGCACAGACATCCACTACCAACGATAACAGAGCACGTGCTACACTTTTAGATACAAAATTCAAGTACAGCTTAATCCCATGTTTAGCGAGCTTGAAAAATGTTTCGGAAAAAAGGCGCAAGTTTCTATTTACCTCGCTAAAGATTGCCAGCAGTCTCAATTTCAGTGCCGTCAGGTGACACCGCTTCACATTAGCATTTTTCTAACATCCTCTGTATGCATGTGTGCTGCTGTAACTGGCTGCTTAAAAAGAAAACATTAAGGAATGAATTATACTTCAAGTGTTTTGCTTGTTACAGGAATTTCATAATGCAAGCTCATCAATGGTAAGTAATTAACTAATGCAAGCACACTGTAAAATTATTTATATCGTGGGTGTCAGGTTATAAAAGTCAAGATGTAACCTGATTTCTATTTGGACATACGCACTCTTTTCTCACACCTGAGGCAACATATTTTTATATAAATTCTAAGTTCAAGCAAAAGGTTACAGAACAGAAGCACCGCTAACAACGAAGACTGCTATCAATAACCGAATGGTTTTCGCTGCATGTACGTTAAAAAATTTATGGTTTCCATCGCCATGTTGCCCATCACTGAAAGAAATTATCAGCATCCGTGTTACTCTTGGACAGACAGGAGTGCATGAAAGAATTCGCGCTAAGCGCGCACGGCAACCTGCTAGTATGGAAACTTTTTCTGATGGTTCCCCATATTACCGACGCACACGAGTCGATTTCTGGACTTCCATATACCTGTGCGGCCTTTATTACGACGTGATAGTTGAAGTGTACAAAGCTCTTTTATCTGTCTGCCATGAAGCACCACACCTAACGTGTTGTAATGTGCGAGGCATCTGGAAGATTTTGGGCATGTAACTTCGATCTCATTACATGTATCCACCCGACATTTATCTGCATCATTGTGATGCTTGCGAATTTAATTAATCCCTTGAATAAATCATCTAGATTGAATACATTGGGAAAATTAATTCGTTAGTAATAATTTCTTGTAAAATGCGGGTGCTATTGTGCTCGTCGTCAAGGTAACTTACATAAGCTCTGTAAAGGGTGGTACTAATCGAGCATGACTATTAAATTTGTAAAAGAAAATGTTGCTGTGGTGTCTGGTTCAGACCAGACGCATGACACGGGACCACGCAAGCGCAGTATGCAAAAACCCTCTCCTTATATATGGAATATGGAAACCTTATATAGGAAATCACATTGAATCACGATGACGATATGTGCACTGAAAGAAACGAAACTGAAACAAGAAAGAAGGATACAACATCGCCTCCCGCTTGAAAATACAACATAGTAATTTGCAACAACCAGAATAACATCAACTAAAGACTTATTGTTCAGGTAAAGAAAACCCAAATCTTTCTACATGTCGGCGTACCCTAGTGCTGCTACGCAAAGGTTGCTCCACCGAATCCTCTAAAGGAGCAACCACTTCTTCATTAACTTCAGCTCTTGTTTCCGGCAATCGCAACAATTCACCCTGCTCAGCGTCTGCGCGGCTTTCAGGCCAAGCGGTACCCGAGTAGTCATGAGGCAATGCCCATGCCCATTGTTCTATTATCTGCGATTGATTGCAGGGAACCCGAACTAGTTTAGACGCGTTCCAGCAACGACCGTCGCTCATCAAAAAGCTATTTTTGCCTTTTCTGCCGACAATGTTGAAAGGTCCCATGTAGTTTACCGACGCTTTCCCACCGCCTGCTGGCTTGCGTACGGCAGGCGTCGGAGTTTCGCAACGACTGGTTTCACAGATGAACGGCATTTAACATGGTGAACAAAACCTTTAACATGCCCTAACTGTTCCGTGAACAAGTGCGCAAACTGGTGCGTAAATTCTGAAGGCAGTGAATCAGGGCATGTCACCTGGCAGCAATTCAAGGTTGAGCCGTTGATAGTGATTGCCAGGATCCGAACGGCATCAAACCCCAGCAGCGAAGTGCCCTTGGTTGTGACATGAAAAAGCACACTGGCTCTGTTTCCCTTGTAAGATACGTCAGCAAGAAGGCAGCCGCTTAACTTGATTTGTTCTCCGGAATAGTTACACAAATTGGCAGTCGGCGGTCGTAATGAGTACGTGTCGGCCAGATATGTGTGGTAGTGCTCTTCACTGAGCAAAGAAACCGTTGCGCCTGTGTCGACAATCAACGACAATCTTATCTTCCCGATAGAAATGTTGGCTCGAATATCTTTCGCCGACGCATTACGGTCACCGATTTGAAGTACCGTGACGGCGTTGGCCTTCTTGGGCTTTCGAACGGCATATTTTTTTCTTCGATTTGCACATGCTTGAAAAGTGACGAATTTTTCCACAAGAATTTTTCCGCTTGTTCCTCGCCGGACATGCAGTCTAGTTAGCCATATGCGATGACGAGCCGCACCTGTAGCAACTTCCTTGCTCAGAGTCTGACCTTTTTCGCACATCTTGAATCTTGTTCACAGTGCTATGCGCGAATTCTCCGAGCTCTTGTTGTGTTTGCTCAATTTGCTTCCCGATGTCAACAGCACGCTGTAATGTAAACGAAGACCCTTCATAAAGCATGCGTTCACGGGTTGTTCGTGACGAAGTGCCTTCCAGTAATTGGTCTGGAATCATGCTATCGGTAGCACTGCCAAAATTGCAAGTAGACGCAAGGTCCCGAAGGCTGTTTGTAAATGCTTGAAATGTCTCACCAGGCAGTTGTCTTTGGCGAAACCGGCGCCGCTCCGCCAAATCATTCGTAGCGCTCGCGAAATGCCTATCCAGTGCAGCAAGCGCGTCCTTGAACTGGTCCACCTCTTCCTCCTTGTCCACCTTGTCCTCGGCCTTGGCGTCCGCAGTCACGTCTGCTCCTTGTGCAAGGATGCTGTAGAATATTCGCTGGCCTTGAACCCCGAGCGAGTTTAGCAGAATTGCCTTGCAACGCTTCGGCTTCAGTTCATCGCCGCCAATGGCCTCCAGGAAATTCAGGAATACGCGTTTCCACTGCTGCCAAGGCACAGCCGGGACACCGGGTGCAGGCAAGAAAGGGGGCGGTGCTGGGAAACACGCGAGTGACATGGCTCCGATACTGATCCTCGTCGCCAATATGTGGTGTCTGGTTAAGACCAGACGAATGACACGGGACCACGCAAGCGCAGTATGCAAAAACCCTCTCCTTTATTCGTCACAGTGAAGCCACTTATATAGGAAATCATACTGAATGACGATGACGATATGTACACTGCAAGAAACGAAACTGAAACAAGAAAGAAGGATACAACAGTTGCTTTTCCCGAACTCAAGTCGTTCCTGTCAAGTGCACGTTTTTTAACACCAAAATCAAATCAGCACAGCACTGCTACAGAAATATTAGCTGCCTAGCTATCTCTTACGTTGCCGCGGCTTTTCGTATGCCTTTGTTTTAATCTGCCCGTTGCTCATTCGGTTTCCGTTGGCGCTCATTAAAGCCATCTTATGGTGAAAAACATATCCCTGATATAACATGGTAGGTCGTAAAAATCAGCTCGCTTTATAATAAATTTGCACATACTTCTGCTACCGGGATTCGATCACGTATCCCCAGGCTGAGCGGCCGAACAACATGTATACACTGAACCACCGGGACGTGTCATGTGTATGCTGGGCTTTAGGCGTATCCGCAGCTTGCTTTAATTATTACAAGGCGGAACATAGACGACAGTTGCGACCCACCGCACCAGACGATAGCACAAGCTCCTTCGTCTAGTATCCCCTCCGCGAAAAGCAACCGAGCATCGAGGTTTGTTTCTAAGTCGTATTCTGGAGACCTTGCGGCACTCCTACGGACAATAAGGTCCGGAACGGAGAGGAGAAGAGTTCCCTTTACCTTACAGAGATTTAGAGCTTAAAGGGATGCCATAAACGTGCTGGTACGGCTAATGAGCGAAACCCGTTGATCGGTTACTTCTGGCAAAGACCTTCGGTCATGCATGGTGCACTTGGCGCTGATTCAGCATGCAGTACCAACTGCCCGGCAACATCCCTCTCTGAAGGATGTGTCCCTAAATTAATCAACGCCGTGTAGTCTAGGACATCCCTAGAGGGGTCGAAGGGCTCGAGCCCCAACCGCCTCCAAGAGTCTCGAATTCATCTCAGGCATGGATTCGGCCCGAAGCTCGGAGAGAGAGAGGCAGGTTGGAAACGTTAACAAAAGCAGTTTATTTGCTGCTGTTAGAAGGGGGGTAGTAAAGCGACTGGGTCACCCGGCGCGTCGGACTGTCTCCTTTTGTTGTGGTCAGGGATCACCCATGTCGATAGGAGCCTCGCGGGGTCCTTTGATGGCGGATTCCTTTTCGTGCCGGGACGCTAGGTCGGTCAGCTCGTGTCCGGATTCATCAAAAGCCTCGGTTACATGAATGCGACAGAAGTCAACAGACCTTTCCACAAATTGCAGCGCCGCGCCATCCCCTAGCGGATCCGCGCAAAGCATGATGGGAGAAAGGAGCGGTCGCCGCCCGCGTCGTCTGCTGTCCAGCGTGTTGCTGTGTTGTTCCGCCGTGTTCAGGCGCTGTGCGTCTTCTCGCGCGCGTTGTAAATGTTGGAGCGCACTGCTGTGGTGGTTATCTCTTAGTCTTTCTGCAATTATGTGGGGATTTTTTTAGACATTCGACATGTCTGCAGATTAGAATCGCGGTGGCGGTCAAAGGCGCTGCGTGCCCAGCTGTAGTAAGAACACGAGAGAGGACATCAACATTTCATACCACGTATTCCCCGAGGACAAGAAGCTGAAGCTAGAATGGATGCGCAGGATAAATCGGCAAGGTTCGCAAGGGCGATTTACCCTGTGGAAGCCTTCGAAACACCACAAAATATGTCGTACGCATTTCAACACTATAGCGGGCGCAAGGGATACATGGATCGTCTCTCCACGATCTTTCCACACCGAGTGTATGCGGAACGGACGCCTGCTGTGATTACGCAGAGCAATGGGCACATGCGAATCTCCAACTTCGGCTGGTGACCGGGGCAGAGGGCGTCGCGACTAGGTACGGCCAGGACGCCACAACCGGCAGCCTGAAGGCCGCCCGTAATGCTGCTGCATAATTTTCGTTTTTTTTTTTTTGGGGGGGGGGGGCGGGGGGGCTTTTATGAATAAAGTTATTCACCACCACCATGGGCACATGAGCGGCGAGGGCTCTGTGTATACATGCATTGGGAGAACGCCGGTCTTTGCGTCTGCTGGTGCTCGGCTGGTGATCCGTGGCCGCGGAACGCAACATCCGACTGTGTCACGCTTATTGTGTCAACCAACTGTGTCATGTTTAGCAAATAGATCGTGTTCTGTCTAAGGGAATGCTTGAAGATTATATATTACAGCAGTGAACATTTACCGCGTCAGCATGAAATTTACCCAGGAGTGCGCCATGAGGACAACTGCACTCATACTGTTGTTTACATCGCTGCGTACGAACAGTTAGTACTCGTTCTCATGACATAAAACGCAATCGGCGCTTTAGTTCTATTAATCAACCTGTTTTCTTTTTTACCGGCTGTAGCCGTGCTTGTTTACGCAGTGCGATAATGTGTGGGAAGCGATGATGCGATCGCACGCCTGAGAAACACTTAACAACCGCGGGCTGTTGACATCGCGCAGGACCGGCGGTTCTCGTTTTTTGTCCCGGCTTCCTCCGACGTGACCAGTACTTTATTTTAAACTACTTTATCCAGAAGTATGTTTGGCGACCGTTCGCTTTAATTGAAACGGCCTAACTTGTTATCCACAAGCTAGCGACGGCGACGACTGCTGCTGGCCGTAAAGCACGGCTCGGCAGTCTGGGTCACACCGGCGTTTCACGTTCATCATATGCGTGCCCAGCGATGTAAGCAATAATTAATTTCAGGTCACTATTGCCAAAGCTACACTCGGTGACCATTTTCATTCGCTAAAGCTAGTGATTCGCTCATCACGACCGTCGCAATTACAGATCATATCCTACAGACACGCTAGGCCTAGTCGTCGCGGAAGGGAAGGGAGTCATCGTCGACTGAAATTAATTTGGCAGGCGCTTATCGCTGGTGACTGTTCAGGTTTGCACATGTGAAATATGGCCGTTCGTTTCGCTCATTTAGAAGAGCGAACATATTTGCTCCGCCGCCTCATCACCATGGGCGTCCGGAGGGGGGGGCAAGGGGGGGCGGCTGCACCCCCCTGGAAAATCACTCACTCGAACCGTGAGTGATGGCCGCACGCCAGGGGCGGTGGTGCGCTCAGTCAAAAGGGTAAAAGCAGCCCCGCATGGTCACATCTGCGAAATGCCGCGTCCGGGCGTGCGTCGTTACGCCGTTTTCAAACCACGCCATCGTTAGCTCTACTGAAGGGCGACCTGTTCCAGACATACAGCGGCACCGGCGAGCATGTGTTTCGAGCCGCCTTGAGATGGGTGTCTGTTTCTTTGATCTCTAGAGAGATAGCGACACGGAGGCAGACAGTGCACGGGGCATCTTGTTTTCGCCTATCGTTACGCCGGTCACCGATGAATTCTTAAGGAGGGAAGGACAAATCAGCCGTGTCCACCCCCGCTTTGTCGGGCTGCTCAGGGCCAAGCGGGCGATGAGTTGGCGCCGCCGCCGCTCGCTGTCTCCTCCGATCCACGGGTAGCGCAGTTCGGTAGAAGCGCCGCTTTCAGAATCCCCGGCAAAGGGGATTAGCTGCTTTTGTTCACGGTGACGCAGTCTCCCGAGGCGCCCCCACACCAGCGTTCTTTGCGTCTTCTGCGAAAACCAGCGCTTTTGGTCAACGCAGCCCGATGGCGCCTGCCTGGCTCGCCTGTCACCTCTGGCTGGGCCTCAAATCACAACAGCGCCCATGTACTGTGCGTGTCAGTGCATGGTAAAGAGACCCAGGTGGTCGACATTACCCGGAACGCTGTACTACTCCATCCCTCATAGCCTGAGTCGTTTTGGGGCTCTGAACCCCATAAAAACACAAAAACAAATTTTCCGACCGGAGTGGCGAGTGTCCCTTCCCCTCGGAAGTTGCGCGGCGTTCCTTTCACCCCCAGAGTGCGCATTCGGGGATACTGCGGCAAGTAAGCCCTTGCACGTGTGCGCGCCTCTGTGTTTGTGCTTGGGTGTTTTTAGTGGACGGTTGTCAGCGAAGCTGAGAACAACCAAGACAGCGGACGAGAAAACGACGAGCGCCGAGCAGTGTGTGTGCGGTTGCTCGACTGTGCGGATGCGCAAGCAAGATGGAGCGAGGTGTATGAAGCTGCGAGCGTGCATTTATCTTGTAAATAAGTTTTCGTTGTATATATAGTCATCTTTTGTTTTCAATGTACGCGTTCAACAGCTTTTCCAATCAATGTGTATGATGAGTGTGCACCGAGAGCGTGTAATGAAGCACAGAAGTGAATTTATCACACGTGTAATTACGCAATTCGCCCAGAAAAATCCGAGGCGCCTACAGTTGCTGTTCAAGGAAGACTGACTGAGTGACTGTAGTTGCGTGTTTGTGAACATATTGTGCTGTGTGCTGGTCATCAATCCGGGTGAGTCGAGAACCCGTATGCAGAAAGACTGAGCACTCTTCTCCACGAAGTGATATAGCATCTTTTTGCATTTTTTATTAATTTTAGTTGTTTCTTCGTTGATAAACTCCAATGTACCTCTCCTAGCCGCGCTTTAATTTGCTGTTTGTAATTTTTCTTTCATGTGTGCATTTGGTTTAATTTTTATTTATATATAAATAAATAAATTTACTCCGCAAATAGCGCCTTTTTGCTACGAACATACCCCCCCCCCCCCCCGGGGCACCAACGGGCCCCCCCCCCTGCAAAAAATTCTGCGGACGCCCTTGCTCATCACCGTGCTTTCGCTCAGCCGCCGACAAGGCTGACCGTCCGCCGATCGGATTCGTCGGTGTCGTTGGCCTGAAAAACATGTCCCACTGCAATCATATTATAGTAAACTAGATATTTCACTATAATCACATGCTGCTGTTGACCGTGATAGTGTCGTTGTCGCAGCAGTGTAACCACCGCCGTCGTCATCGTTGTACACTGAAAACGAGCTGAGGCTTTCGAATGCGCTTGGAAGGTTTCGTGTAGCACCGCGCGCGTCCGTCGAGTCCGAATGTCATTCGACTCAGATGTCATTCGAACGTTCCCATGTAGCACAGGTATAAGAAACAGCGATGGCGACGAGATGGCAGAGGAAGGCTTTCCGGTGAGCAGGCGCAGTCGGAGAGACGGACGAAAAGACGCGAGCGCGGCGCCGCGGGCGCCGCGGCGCTCCGTTTTCCCAGAGTGCTTTGCGCGGCCGCTTGGTGGCGCGGCGGAATTTGTGGAAAGGTCTACTCCAGCCCACTTTTTGAGGGAAAGAGCAGGTTTTGAGAAGGAAAGGCGCGACTAGTCTTCTACTCGCTTCCTAGATGTTTTTGCACTTTACCTCAAAACGTGAACTGGAGTCGACTTCTGTCGCATTCATGTAAACGCCGTGATAGAGGTCTTCCTCACGCGGGTGCCGACGGCGGGAACTCGCTCGAGGTGGAAAGATCGTCTCGTCTCCCTCGCGTCCAGAGTTCAAGTAACTGCCACGGGACCCTCAGCTGGGGATTCCTTCCTTGCTCTCCTGTCCCCTCGTCCTGTCAGCCCCTTCTCTCCTACCCGCCCCGGCATCCTCCAAAACATCTCCTTCTTTTCCTGCGGAGGCGGCCGGACACTGTCCCGTGCTTTTGAAATGGATAGCTCATCTAGGGGGTTGCCGCTGTTTGTTTCCTAAGAAGTGCCCCCCCCCCCCCCCCCTCGCGACCCCGCTTCCTTTTGTCAGGGACCGGTGGGTTTTCGCGGGCGACGGAGAGCGTGGCGCCCGCGTGATGATCTGTAGGACGGTGCACGTTCCTGCTTGAAGGTCGAGGCCGAACGAGGCAGGAAGGTCGCCAGAAGTAAGACAGGCGCGTGGCCCGTCTGCCATCATCAACCATATGGGTCGTCACAGGCGACGGTGGCATAGTTCCCCTGGAGTCGTGGTAAACATTCGAACAGCCTTTCAGTTTTGTTTTTTTCTTTGTCAGCCCGCGTGAGCATTAAAGTCGTATACGATATTCGCGCTGCGCTTACATGGGACTGGTTTGAAGCACAGCCCAAAGTTCGCATGTATCACAAAGTTTGTACATTGAAAGATGTGACACTATAACGGCATTTCAGTCTTTCCGGCCTCGCACATCACGTGAATGGAACCACCTTCCCGCAGATATCGTCGACGTTAGTGATAACCAGCACTTTCGTACTGCACTTGCTAACATTGTATAACAGGAGGGTGAAAACACTACATTTTGTAATATGCATCACATCTGTTTTTATGTCTTGTAACCACTCTCCTCTTTAATGCCTTTGGCCCTGAGGTTTCAATAAATGAAATTAAATGTTTGCTGTATTCGGGAGCAGATACGATTGTTTCTCTGGTTAAGAACGTTCATTTTGCAACCTTACGAAAACAAAAGCTCTCACTGTCGTCATCAGTAGCACTGTCTTGTCCCAACTCACACTATTAAGCTCCATGATCATACCTTTGCGGTCTGCAGGAAAAAAAAATGGGACATATTGCTTTGGGCTCGCGGTCGATTAAAACTTGGCCGGTGCTTCGTTATTATGCATAATGTCGGCCTAGCTGGCACGGTGCGCCGAGATTTTAGGGGACTTGTTATCGCGCACGTGTAGGTTTGGACATTCCGATGAACACTGAGTGGCGATTTGACTTATTTAAAGCGGTTGTGGCTGTGAGTTCGCTGGTCAAGAACAACAAATTCGATAGGGAAGGGTACAGTCGTCATCTTTGCAAGCAGTGAAGGTTCTACATGCATATCCTAGGTTGCGCAAAAGAGATGTAGCACCCAAAAACTTTTCGCGCGTAGGTCGTGCGAGCAGGCGCACACAGAGCGATACTGAAGCATGCACAACAGCTATAGGGTCATTCCAGGGAGATGTTTCGTACCAGTAATTGCGGGCAATTTATCCCATAACACGGATCGTGCTACGAGAAATATACCACGGCAACTGATATTGAGCTTTAATGCATGCTCAGTGCACTGACGGAAATGTTTTCATAGTTTATTTAAAGTACGAGATTGAAAGCATCTGAAATTGTGGTCAATAGCCTGAGTGTAAAAACGGCATTCGTGCGCAGTGAAAAAAAAAATCAAGCCTAATCTTGGCCACACAACTAGCTATAAGCAGGACCGCGCACTGCTCGCGTGTCAATGACCGCGAGGTGCGAGCAAAAAATTATAATAATAGCATGCAAAGAATGAAAACGGGCTACCTCTTTTGACTTCACGCGATCTAAAGCTGGCTTATGCACTGGCTTTCGTAATCACGGGTGTCGTGGTCCGCTCTCAGGAACAGGACCGCTCCATTAACTCACACCGCATCTTTGGCAGCGAAGAACATAGCACTGACGAAAACCCTGCAGACAAATAGTTCGCTGATATTTCCCAAATATTACTTGGCTTCCCTCGATCACGTGCAGGCAGCGGGCAGGCAGACAGGCACGAGACATGCTGATGTCACCTGAAAGCATCATTGGTTTTCAGCGTCGCTCCTTGTTCTCACCCCAGCGTCTCTCTGCTGACACCATTGACCTCGTTGTTGGGCATGCTCCCTTCTGCCGCCTTCGAAGGTCACATTGCTTTGAACAGGGAAAGGGGTTGGGACGCGTTGGATGGTGTGATGTAGGTAGAGGCCCGGTCCAAGCAAAGCCTAGCGTGCGGAGGCGCGATTAATTATGCTTGGTAAGTAATCCAATGCTGGCGGGTAATCCAATGGCGGTAATTCAAAGCAGCGGATGCAGCGAGCACAGCACAACCACCACCACGCCCATCCAAAGGCGGCAAATACTACGAAGCGCAAGCAGGCTGTGGGTAGTTTGTTGACCTCCTCAGTCACGAAGTCTCCACTGTTTTAAGGAGCGCAGCCAGCCGCCCTCCAGCAACCCGCACGAATCGAACAGCCTCAGAAGACACATGTGTCGCGGGAGACTTCCGAGTACTCTAGTCGGAACAGGGCAGCCGTAGGAAGCCGTGCCGCTGTCCTTGATTTGGGCACGATTATGGCCGCTGCAGCAGCTCCGATAGGTGACAAAATATCCTGGGAGAGAAGTACTTGTAGGAAAATCCAACGATGTGATGAAGACAGTGCCGGAAGCTCCTCGCTCGCCTCAGCAGGCAAGAGCATCTCCGATGTGGGAGCGTATCGGAACTGCCGCCAAAGCAGTAGTTCCATGCGGTAGGTACAAATTACTGATAGGAGTGGCCAGGCGTACCAATCCAAATAGCGCGCAGATCCTTGGGCAGGCGCGCCATATACCAGTCGGCCGAAATCCATGCAGGCGACGAATTGAGCTGGCCCTTGAGAGCAGGCACTCACACGTCCTCACCCTTCGGCGACTTCGTGGAAACCTGCGAGTGGCATGCATCTCTGGCTGACTCTTCCTGAGGGTCCGACTGAAAGAGTTTCAAGCTGTGAAGAAAACAGGATGGGGGAGCTGAAAGGCATTGAAGCCCTGAAGAAAAGGGTCCAAGGCAGAGCTGAAAGAACTTAAACCGTGAAGAAAAGAGTTTGGGGGAGGGTGGTGGGGTGACGCTCAAAGAATTCAAACCCGGAAGAAAAAAGACGGGGAAGGCTCTGCAGTGCACCGATTGTTGTAGACGGACCCCGCTTCCGACAAGCGCATGCGCGCTCCGACTTCGTGCGTTGCCCTCGAGAGGGGAAAGGGGGTATGCTGGACCGCCCACGAGCGCAACGAGACGGCACAGGTGCCTCTCGGGCGTTTTCGGTTGAGCTCAGTTCGCGAAGAAAGTGAAAGTGGCGCTTGAGACTAGCAAAGCAGGCGGTGGAGGTGCGTGGTGGGCAGCGAACAGCAAGAACCCGTATTGGGAGGGGGGTATGAAAGAAAAATGTCGCCAGGCAGAAGGGGAAGAGATGGGGATGAATAGGTTGGGAGCTGGCAAAACGTCGCAAAGATGGACAAAAGAAACGAACAAATGGCTGAGAAGCGTGCTTGGGCCCGCGCAGAGAGAAGGAAAGGAATAGAAAACGAAGTAAACTGAAGGAAATATGAGGAGAGGAAGAAAAAACAGGACAAAATCAAAAGAGCTAGTGCAGTGTGCCGCGCGCGCGATTAGTCCGAGACAGGACGCCACGTGCGCGCGGCTATGTAGTACATACAGTTTACTTCTTTTTGTAAGTGATTGTGCGCAGTGGCCGCTCGCGCGCACTTATTTTCGGACAATGCTTGGACATTAGCGCGCGAGCGGCGCGAACTTGGTTACTTTTGTATTTTGCAAATAGTGTACAAAGCTCTACCCTGTCCTTTCTTGCTGTCGCTCCCCTCTATACTTCTCCTCACTATCCTCTCCCTTTCCCTTTCATTTCCGCCGGCTGCAGCTCCGGTGCTTAAGATATTAGACAGCAATTGCCGCGGCCGGCAACACTCTTTTGCTTCACTTTTTTATTTTTAATTAAACCACTACCACCCAAATCAAAAGACCAAAGAAAGCAGATAAGATGAAAGAATGAGAGGGAACCGATGAAAAATCTAGCAGGGGCTATTAAAGGCTTCTGATTAGTATTATATCAGACTTCGTTTCAAAAAATGTTAGCAGAAGCAACACTCACCCCCAGGTGATCCCTGTAGCCCTCCTAATTGGAGCCTTGCCTTATGGTAAGGACAGAATGTTAAAAAAAAAATAAATAAAACACCTACGTTAGATAAAGTGTGAGGGCCAATTAGCTGCAATGGCATGTCATTGTTTTCATTTTATTCTTTGCGTTCACGAATCCTGTCATTCACACAGCTACTTGTTTCTTCAATATAAGATTGAAGTCTAAGGTTGTTCTGATTTTATCTGCGATTATCTTGTAGGCAACGGACAGTAAGCTGATCGGTCTATAATTTTCAAGTCCTGGACACCTCCTTTCTTGTCTGGCTGCTTTGGCTGGTTTATGGGGTTTAACGTCCCAAAGCGACTAAGGCTATGAGAGACGCCGTAGTGGAGGGCTCCGGAAATTTCGACCACCTGGGGTTCTTTAACGTGCACTGACATCGCACAGTACACGGGCCTCTAGAATTTCTCCTCCAAATAAATTCAACCGCCGCGGCCGGGATCGAACCCGCGTCTTTCGGGCCAGCAGCCGAGCACCATAGCCACTGAGCCACCGCGGCGGCGCCTCCTTTCTTGTGAATTAAGAAAATGTTTCCAATATTCATGTTCCCTATAACGTTCCCATTAGGTATGCAGTAAGTTCCCTGCCTCAGTGCATTGTGTCCGAGATGAGATCCCACATGGCTCTTAAGGCCAACACACAGCCCAACTTCGAGGCCTGGAATACTGATACCACCCATGTTTTTTTGGCAAGCGAACAAAAACGACTAGCCTCACGTATACGACGTTGACGCTGCCGGTGGCAGAACTGGCCTGCATTGCGAGGAGCCAGCGGAAGGCCAACAAAGACGTCACACACGCTGCGCTTTTTTTTAGAGCGCAGCTCTTTGGCGTCCGTTCCTGGGTTTCGCGTCGTCGTCGGCCTCGTAACCAGCTCCGCCCCCCTTTCATCCCCCCAGCGCTAGCAGCGACCGACTGATATCGCAGGATGCCGCTGACGCCGCTAGAGAGTCAAGATAACGTGACTGCATAGAACACCGTCGCCGCCATGCAGAAAGAGGAGGAAAGGGTCCCCCCCCCCCCTGTTCTTGTGTGGCGGATAGGGTGCTCTTCAGTTGCCGACGCGCCGGTTGCCGACGCGCAGTTGTCGACGCGCCGACGATTACGTTACTTTACGTTCTGTGATAGCGCCGACGATTACGTTACTTTACGTTCTGTGATAGCGCATACATGTGTTTCTCGATTTCTTTGCCTCCTCAATCTATCGTAAAGGTGAAACAGCTTATTTTCTGCGCTCAAATTTCGCATTAGGAAGTAACGTAATCGTCGGTATTTTTTTTCGTTTCGGTTTTTCGCTGACAAGGCTTCAGAACGGCAGCCGGAGTGCGGCTCGGAGGCACTTGAGGATGCCGGCTAACACGATTTGCAGGTGATCACATGACCTTAGATAACCGAAGGATTCCTCTATCTTGCAACGTCGGTTTGTTGCGAACCAAATGAACGTCACGCCAAGAAAAATTTCTTGGCCCCGTACAGCCGATCCGATCGTGATAACCTTCAAATCACGCTAAGGCTGTAGGCAGATAAAGCAGCTTTCCAAAGTGCTGATAATATAGCGACGGGAAGGAGGAATCCTTACGAAAGCCGGGCCGAGGTTATTCTGCTTGCTGAGCTGCTGGGGTGGCTGGGTGCAAAGTTTACGTGCTGCTCTTCAAAGGACCGGGACAGGGACACCGTCCTCGAGCGATTAAGTTGCCGCGTAAGTTTTTTACTCTTCTCTTTTCACATGTCTGGCTTCGAGTTTGTTGCGCGAGATTTGCGCCCAGCAGAGCCCGCCGCTTGGTTTGGTTCAGCTGCTAATTAAAATCCCTAGGCACCATGTCCGCGCCAGCGTACGGGGAAACCCTGCCTGCCCCTTCCCCGTTTATCGTCAATTGGCATTTTTTCTCTGCCAGGGCTAGAATTTCTGTCGAATGGTACATACTTATAGCTGGCTAACCTCAGTGTAGTGAGAAGGTCGCCACACCGGTATCTCACTGCTGCATTTGTGTACAGTCATGAGAATTATGAGCGTGAACAGGGCATCGCGTGTCATTCTGCACAGACAGCGCAGCCTGGCGTACGCTCTGTCTGCCGTCACACGTGTAACTTGCACTGCAAAAGGCTGTTTGTAGAGCGAACCTACTTCCAGCCATTACGTTTTTTGCGGCTCCGGCAGTTTCTGTATAACCTGCTGTGCTCGCTGTCTACATCTGGCAATACGGCTAACTGCACAAAAGTGATAGGTGGCACACGAACTCACCTAATAGAGTTCAGAGAAGCGGCAGCCAGGTGTGAAATTTCGTGTCTTGCGGGAGATATAGAAGCAGATCAAAAGGTGAATGCGAATTTTTTATTTATCGTTCCTTTCGGCTACAAGGGTGCCCGACCAGTATCCGGGCGCTCTTGTGTCAAAAAACGTGCTGCCTAGCCAGCTCGATAGCACCCCAGAATATCGCTCTGGGCCTGAATGCCATTGTTACCGGGCAGCACTTCCATGTCCTTTATCAGTTATCCCCGTGCATTGCCGATCGAACGGGTAGCAGACGGCATCGCGGCGGGTGTATATATGTTCGTCTGCCAGCCGTTACAGCACGATGATGGCGATGGTGTAAAAAATTAATTTCGTTCAACAAGTGTGCTCCGTCTGGGAGAGGCCTTCAGTCCCGGGGCCGGATTCTCGCGTGTTTGGTTGGTTTCCCCGACGAGTTGGCTTCGGCTATAGCGGCTGGCTGGCCTGCCGCCGGCTGTTGTCACGAGGCTGGCGAGCCAGCTAATCCCCCACTTAACTGGCTGGGACAGCCAGCTACGTGACAATCCGGCCCCAGGGCTCCTGCAGGAGCTGTCGCGAGCCTGGCTCGGTACGCAAGTTTGTGCTGCTTATCCTAGTTGATGGCTTCCTTCTGACTCCGTTCCCTCTTCAAGCATAAGATAACGCGAGACTTTACAATCCTATGGTCACTAAATCCCACCTTGCCGAGCACCTACACATACTGCATGGTGCTGGGAAGAACGCGCTATATGAAGTCTATTTCATTTACGGCACGGTCACCATACGTGATGCACTAGTGGGAACGAAAGCCGCCGGGTCCGTCCGTCCGTCCGTCCGTCCGTCCAGCCGATGACGTTTGCTACCCGGTGGTTAGAGAGCGCATTGGGGGTGTAGAAATAGATTCGTGCTTTGTGATGTGTGATACTTCAATATGAAGGAAATCAGTAGTCATCTAAGCCAATACAAACATAATGGATTTTTTTTTTGTAAAGAGAAGGTTTGGGCATATGGGTAATTCATACTTAAAAGGAAGCCACACCTTGGAAATGCAGACGGGTCGCGAGACAATACACGGACAAGCGCTTGTCGATTTGTGGCCTTGATCAATGGAATTACATTAGCCTGACTGTGTGTATCTATCCATATGTCTTAAGAAGCCCCTCATTTCCCCGCGCTTCTTCGCTTAGTGCTCAAGTGAGTTCCAGGAGAGTACTACGGAAGGCTGGTTGGTATGACATAATTAAGCATAAAATTTCGCGGAGGCAGACACAGGACGAACGCAAGCTTTCAAATAGTTTATTGAGGCAACGCCTCCTACTTTCCTCAACAACAATACGCAAGCGCGCCAAGCACTCGAAACGTAATCACCTTATCAAGCTGAGGAAGCAAAGTTCCTTTTTGTACAAGTGAACCGAAGTGTCGATAACACATTCACATTCAGTCATGTCCACACTTGACTTCTGCATACCATCACTTTATAATAAACTTAAACCCCACATTGATTTCACAGCCCCACTTAGCTCATTTAGATACGAATTAACAAATTTTCTGATGAGTCAATGAATATTACTGCAATCCAAATAAATGACACTGACCAATGAACTGACACCACTACTCGTCCGGCGGAAAACTGATGTTTGTAAGCTGTTTGTGAGTTTCATGTTCATATTCATCTTGATATCTGTTGTGTGTGTAATTCTTTAGGAAATGTAAGCGCTGCATTTCCATGTTCATATTCATTTTTATAGTGCTGTGAGGTCCACTGCGTGACGTTGCCTTAACTTTTGTTTGCATCATAATGTGCTAGCATGCATTGGTTTGTTTCTTTTTAAACGTATTGAAATCAAATATATTATATTGAAATATTATTGTATACCTCTTCAGGAAGTGTAAACACTGTATATGCTGTTTGTTAGTTTCATGTTCATATTCATCTTGATATCTGTTGTGTGTGTAATTCTTTAGGAAATGTAAGCACTGCATTTCCATGTTCATATTCATTTTTATAGTGCTGTGATGTCCACTGCATGATGCTGCCTGTAGGCCCCCAGGGCCCAGTCAAGCTGTTTGAGACAGCTTTTTGCCTGGGGGACCCCCAACTTGTAGGTTGGAAAAATAAAGTGGATTTGGATTTGAAAAGTGGATTTTTCGAATCTTTATCTGTGCATATGCAAAGCTTCGTAAATTTCACTTCCCTTCATTTCTCTGGCGCCGCCGATTATCTTAGTTTACTTGAAACGCAGCTTATCTTTTTTTCGTTGCAGATAGGCAGTGCTTAGTTCTAGAGCTGCCCACAGTGCGGGTCTGTCTACTTTTGTCCCGTGTCCTTCGCGCAGTTCTGTTTCATTATGCTTAAATGAGGCAGCTGTTGGTAGACACGGCACCTTTATTCCTAGGTCTGTTAAAGCTCGTCCTGAAGATCTTTGTCCCTTTGCACATTTCTTAGTGCGGATGCATTCGTCTTGACATACGTACAGTGAGGTATACGCGTCTCTGTACTGGACTATTGCTGTACTGGGACAGGGGGGCGGATGGAGAGGTCTGATAAATGCACCCCCTTTAAAGATGACAGAGTGCATTGAAAACTGTTCTTCTGTGCTTCCAGAGTACCTCTAAGCGAGACTGAAAGTGACCGTACACGTATAAATAGCAGACAGGAGAAATAACGCCCTTCCCGCATGCAATTTTCGCTATAGACATATAATGGCACTGAAAAAGCTAGTGCAGAATGAAGCGGTCGTTTAATCCATGTAAATCATACTTCAGGAATTAAAAAAAAACGATGCAGAATGCTTATTGCACTTCAAAATTGGGAATCATTCTTCTCTAGCCGCCGCGTTGGCTCAGTGGCTATGGTGCTCGGCTGCTGGCCCGAAAGACGCGGGTTCGATCCCGGCCGCGGCGGTTGAATTTCTTTGGAGGAGAAATTCAAGGCCCGTGTACTGTGCGATGTCAGTGCACGTTAAAGAACCCCAGGTGGTCGAAATTTCCGGAGCCCTCCACTACGGCGTCTCTCATAGCCTTAGTCGCTTTGGGACGTTAAACCCCATAAACAAACCAACCAACCATTCTTCTCTAAATGGGAGCATACAAAACTGCACTCCCACAAT